>NC_084814.1:26067597-26282597 GCF_963583255.1 Pyrus communis | reverse complement strand
TACAATTGCCTCGTCAACACTTATAATTTTCTTAGAGCATAATGACCTCTCATTGTATCTCTTCTATGCATTCATGTTGAGAACCATTGGAGAATGATTTGAATTGTCACATGCATCATCCAATTCAATAACATAAGGAAAATTTGAGAGTTAATTAGTGCATCACGATTAACTTGGGGTGTTGAGCATCATAGTTAATGAAAAGCAATTGGAGAATCGATTCATATATAAATGTGTCATGTGTGGAGAATGGACCTCTAACTAATCCATCCATCATCTTGTTTCTCAAATCCGTTTATACAATCTGCCTAGTTTATTAACTTGTTTTGTTAATTCAATTTTCGTCAAATCAAAACCCCCATTTACTTTCTTGTTCCTTGGTGCTTAGAATCTGTTTAGTTTATGTTTTAAAAGTGTTTTGAATCAAGCCATAAGTAAATTCGTCCAACATTGGGTTTAAGGTCAGAAACTGCCTAGTTAGTGCTTTTAGGCAGTTTTGAGTCTTTTGAACTTGTTTTGAGTCCTTTGAGTCTTTGTGAACGTTTTTAACTTTGTTTTTATGTTTTTGAGTCAATTTAGAGGTTTTAGCAAGCCCTCCTAATCCCCGGTCTAGAACTATCCCTACTTGCATCCTTACTACAATTTGACAACAAGAGGGTTAATTTGTGTGCTTAACTATTTTCGCATCAAATTTTGGCGCCGTTGCCGGGGATTAGCAAAATTGCTAATCCCTTGTGTTTTTGCCGTATGTTTTTAGTGTAATTTACCTAGTTTCTTATTTTGTTTTGTTTAGGTACTAGTGCATGACGCGGAGTTCTCAAACTGTGCATGCACATATCTTGGACTTTAACGACGATTTTGAACGTGATTTGAGAAGAAAGAGGAGGCATCCCGAACCTAGTGAACCTAGTTCAAGTTCAGAGGCCGAATCTGAGTTTGAAAGTGTGGAAGAAGAAGTTATGGCAGCGGACAATCGGACCATTAAAGAGCTTTCGGCCTCGGGGTTGGCCAATGCCGCACCATTATGCATTCAATACCCCGCGGCTGCCCAAGGCAAGACCAATGAATTCGAGTTGAAGTCAAGCTTGTTGCACCACATTCCGAAATACCATGGGCTTTCCATGGAAGATCCCAACAAACATCTCAAGGAGTTCGAGGTTGTTTGTTCGAGCATGACACCCATAAATGTCGATGGGAGCATTCTAATGATGAAAGCTTTTCCATTCTCTCTTGTGGAAAAGGCTAAGGATTGGCTTTATGAATTGGCACTCGGGACCGTTACTTCTTGGGAGAGCATGAAGAGAGCGTTCTTGGAGAAGTTCTTCCCTACTTCAAGAGTCATTCTCTTGAGGAAGAAAATTAGCGGAATCCAACAAAGTCAAGGAGAATCTTTTCCGGCATACTACGAGCGTTTTAAAGCCCTTGTTGCATCATGTCCTCAACATCAAATGAAGGAGGAGCTTCTCCTTCAATATTTCTATGAGGGCCTTCTTCCCATTGAAAGGCAAATGCTCGATGCTTCGGCGGGAGGTGCATTGGTGGACAAAACTCCTATGGCAGCCAAGACCCTAATTGCAAACCGTGCTCTAAATGCACAACAATATGAAGGACTTGGGCAAAGGGACCCCCCACGGCAACACTTGAATGAGGTAAGTTCTCAATCCGATATTCAATCTCAGTTAGCTAATCTTACTTCTATTATGTCTCAGATGGCCGAAGGAATGAAGATACAATGACCGATTGTATGTGGTGTATGTTCTATCCAAGGACACCCTTCGGAAAGATGCCCTCAATTGATTGAGAATGGGGGATGGGAGAGTGCAAATGCCATTGGATTTCCGAGCCACAATCAACCAAGGAATGATCCATATTCCAACACATACAATCCAGGTTGGAAAGACCATCCAAACTTCAAGTGAAGGGAGCCTCAACAACCTCAACAACAAAGAGGCTTTAGACAACAACCCCCGGGGTTCTATACCAAGCCATTCAGCCCCAATTCAAACCAAGCACAACCTGCCCAAAACAATCAAGGTACGTCGTTGGACAATGAAACACTTCTTAAGTTACTTACCAATTTGTCTCAGGGGCAAGAGAATCAAACCAAAGCCATGCAAAACCAAGACAAAAGGGTGGATCACTTGGAGAAACAAATTGGGCAGATTGCGGAGTTTGTAGGACAATTCCGAGACAAAGGCAAGCTCCCTAGCTCAACCATTGTCAATCCAAAGTGAGGGTTCGAATCTGCCAAGGCAATCATGTTGAGAAGTGGTAAGGAGGTCGGAACCACCCCAAAGCCGTCCAAAACAAGTCAAGAAGAGGACATGTTGCTGCAAGAAGAGGAGGAACAAGCAAAGAAGGCCACGGCAAGGGTGAAAGAAACTTTGCCGCAGCCCCCTATTGTGCCAAAACTGTCCAACACGCCTAAGGTAAGTCCAAATTCGACTTTGTCAAGTTCTATTCCACTAAACGTGCCCTTTCCTGGCAGGTTTAGGCAAACAAAGAAGGAGGAGCATGAGAAGGACATTCTTGAGACGTTTAGGAAAGTTCAAGTCAATATCCCGCTCCTAGATGCCATAAAGCAAGTGCCCAAATACGCTAATTTCTTGAAGGAATTGTGCACTACAAGGAAGAGGGCGTCACATAAAGAGGTAGTAAGGGTAAGTGAGAACGTTTCTGCTGTTTTACAAAGAAAGTTACCACCAAAGTGCAAAGATCCAGGTAGCTTTACAATCCCTTGTATTATTGGTCAAACTAAGTTCGAACATGCTATGTTAGATTTAGGAGCTTCAATTAACGTCATGCCATACTCTATTTATGCTTCAATGAACCTTGGTGAATTGAAAAATGATGGTGTGATTATTCAGTTGGCCGATAGATCTAATGCCTATCCAAAGGGCGTATTGGAAGATGTCTTAGTGCAGGTGAATAATTTGATCTTCCCGGCGGATTTCTATGTCCTTGAAATGGAGGAAACCACCCATGCTCCATCCTTGCCGATTCTTCTTGGGAGGCCATTCATGAAGACGGCCCGAACTAAGATAGACGTGTTTAAAGGCACTTTAACAATGGAATTCGATAGGGAAGTGATTGATTTTAATATTTCTGAAACTATGAGATTTCCTAATGATGATCACTCATGTTTCTCTATTGATATTCTTGATTCTTGGGCGCAGGCACACCTTGATCAATTACATGGCGATGCACTTGAAACGGTCATTACAAATGGCATAGAAATGAAGGATCACATGGATGTCACCATAACAAACCACGGCACACAATTGAACACCCATGCCGTGGCCTTTGATGAAGATGTAATTGAGACCGTGGCAGCCCTAGAGTCATTGCCACGGCTCCAAGGTAAGTCCCCTAGTCCAATTTCAATTCCAATTTCGACTAATAAGTTGCTTCCTTCTATAGAACAACCACCTACACTTGAGCTCAAACCGTTGCCAAATCACTTGAAGTATGTGTTTTTGGGCGAGCAAGACACATTGCCCGTCATTATAGCTTCATCACTCACGGCACAAGAGGAGGAGAAGTTGGTGAGGGTTCTCAAAGAGCACAAGACGGCTATAGGGTGGACTTTGGCCGACATCAAGGGTATAAGTCCTACCATGTGCATGCATCGAATTCTCATGGAAGAAGGCGCCAAACCATCAAGGGAAGCCCAACGTCGACTCAACCCACCAATGATGGAAGTAGTGAAGAAGGAAATCATCAAATTGCTTGATTGTGGCGTCATATATCCCATCTCGGATAGTTGTTGGGTTTCACCGGTCCAAGTGGTTCCCAAGAAGTCCGGAGTCACAGTGGTGAAAAATGAAGAAGATGAACTTGTGCCTACACGCATTCAAACCGGTTGGAGGGTGTGCATTGACTATAGGAAACTAAATGCGGCAACAAGGAAAGATCACTTCCTTTTGCCATTCATCGATCAAATGCTTGAAAGGTTAGCCGGTCATTCTTTTTATTGCTTTCTTGATGGTTATTCGGGATATAATCAAATTGTCATAGCGCCGGATGATCAAGAAAAGACCACATTTACTTGTCCATTTGGTACTTTTGCATATCGTCGTATGCCATTTGGTTTATGCAATGCACCGGCCACTTTCCAACGATGCATGGTAAGTATCTTCTCTGATTATGTTGAAAAGATAATTGAAGTATTTATGGACGATTTTAGTGTGTTTGGAGACTCATTTGATGCTTGTTTGCATAATCTCACTTTAATCTTGAAAAGATGCATGGAAACTAACCTTGTTTTGAATTGGGAAAAATGTCATTTTATGGTTAAACAAGGTATAGTTTTGGGTCATATCATCTCTGAAAAAGGAATTGAAGTTGATAAGTCTAAAATAGATCTTGTACGTCACTTACCCTCTCCTACTTCGGTTAGAGAGGTCCGTTCTTTTCTTGGCCATGCAGGATTCTATAGGCGATTTATCAAGGATTTTTCTAAGATTGCACAACCACTATGCCGTCTCCTACAAAAAGACGTGACGTTTGAATTCACCAAGGAGTGCACGGCATCATTCAACCTACTTAAGGAGTTGTTGACCACGGCACCCATCATTGTTCCGCCGGATTGGAGCCTACCTTTCGAGCTCATGTGTGATGCGTCCGACTATGCTTTAGGAGCACTTGTAGGACAAAGAAAGGACAAGAGGCCGCATGTCATCTACTACGCCTCACGGACGTTGAATGATGCTCAACTTAATTATTCCACAACCGAAAAAGAACTCTTGGCTATTGTATTTGCATTAGATAAGTTTAGATCATATTTTCTTGGTACTAAAGTAATTGTTTTCACTGACCATGCAGCCTTGAAGTATCTTTTCACCAAAAAGGAGGCTAAGCCAAGACTCATTCGTTGGATGCTCCTACTTCAAGAGTTCGATCTTGAAATCCGAGACAAGAAAGGGTGTGAAAACGTGGTGGCTGACCACCTAAGTAGAATGGTGCGTGAGGAAGAGTCCACCCCCATTTTAGAAACGTTTCCGGATGAGCAACTTCTGTCCATTGAGGTAAGAACCCCTTGGTATGCCGATTTGGTCAATTTCTTGGTGTCTAAGCAAGTTCCTAGTACCCTAAACAAGTTCCAACGTGATAAACTTGTTCATGATGCACGTTTTTATGTTTGGGATGATCCATATTTAAGGAAATTCTGCCCAGATCAGATTGTGCGTAGATGTGTGCCCGAATCTGAATTTAATTCCATTCTTACATTCTGCCATACTTATGCATGTGGGGGACATTTTGGCACCCAAAGGACAGCCCTAAAGGTGTTACAATCTGGATTTTATTGGCCTAATCTCTTTAAAGATGCTAAAATGTTTTGTTTAACATGCGATAAGTGTCAAAGAACAGGTAACATAGGGCCTAAGGACCAAATGCCGCAACAATCTCTCTCCTTTGTGGAAATTTTTGATGTTTGGGGTATTGATTTCATGGGCCCCTTCCCTCTATCTTTTGGTTTCACTTATATCTTGCTAGCTGTCGATTATGTTTCCGAATGGGTGGAAGCCAAAGCCACCCGTACTAACGATTCTAAGGTTGTTGCAGATTTTGTGAAATCTAATATTTTTGCTAGGTTTGGGATGCCACGAGTTTTAATTAGTGATGGGGGTTCTCACTTTCGTAACCGCACCATTGAAGCTTTGCTCAAGAAGTACAACGTTACTCATAAGGTTTCCACACCTTATCACCCTCAAACTAATGGGCAAGCGGAGGTTTCAAATAGGGAGATCAAACAAGTCCTAGAGAAAACCGTGGGACCCTCAAGAAGAGATTGGAGTTTGCGCTTGGACGATGCATTGTGGGCCTATCGTACGGCTTACAAAACTCCCCTTGGCATGTCACCTTTTCGGCTTATATATGGTAAGCCATGTCATTTGCCCGTTGAGTTAGAGCACAAGGCACATTGGGCTGTGAAAACCTTCAATTTGGACATAGACGCTGCTGGAGTTCATACGAAGCTCCAATTAGATGAACTTGAGGAGATTAGGAACGAGGCTTACGAGAATGCTCGCATCTACAAGGACAAGACGAAGGCTTATCATGATAAGATGCTTCGTACCAAAACATTCTCCAAGGGGCAGAAAGTGTTGCTTTTTGATTCAAGACTTCGGTTATTCCCTGGTAAGTTACGTTCTAAATGGATTGGACCTCTTGTTGTTACTAATGTTTTTCCTCCTGGTGCAGTCCAAGTCCAAAGCTTAAAAAGTGGCCACGAGTTCAAGGTGAACGGACATAGATTAAAGCCATACTATGAGAACTTTGTGGAGCATGTTGTGGAAGAGCTTCCCTTGGGTGCCGTGGGCTCCAATCTGGAGTGATTGGGTTCTTCGTCCGGCTGTACGACGTTAAAGCAAGCGCTACTTGGGACGCAACCCATGCATTCAACAAAGGAAGACCTAGAAAGCACTCCAATTCCAGATTTGCGTTCCTAAACTCTTCTCTTTGTTGCTATTTCGTTTCTGCCATGTTAGGTTGTTTAGTTGTTGTTTTGTTTGTTTGTTTGTTAATTGTGTGAGTCTATGCTTGAAACATTGAGGACAATGTTTGATTTAAGTGTGGGGGGGTAAACAAGTGTTTTTGTATGATTTTACATGATTTTCGTGGGATTTTATCACCTATCACTTATAATGTTGTTTCTCACTGTTTTTAAGTGTTTTTAGTGTGTTTTGAAGTGTTTTTATGTGTTTGGATCAGAAAATCCGAAAATTTACAAAAAAAAAAAAAAATTGCAAAAGAGTTTTGAAAAACCCCAAAAAGAGTTGTTTTAAAGTTGTTTTTGTGTGTTTGTTTGGGTCTTAGGTCACCTTCCAACACAATGATGAGGATTTGGTTTTAAATTACATGACTATTAAATAATGTTGTAAACATGGCTGGAAGTTGATTTATGCTTTGGTTTATGCTTGGTTATGGTTATAGCTTATGAATTCACATATTACAAAGAGAAAATCTGTTTTTGTAACATGCTTGAACGAAGGAACTTAAACTAAAGCTACATCCTTGTGAGACTTGAGCCTATAACGTTCTTTGGAGAGTATAAATCTGTGATTTCTTGTTTTCTAAAGTCGTTGCATGATCTCATCATTCTTTGCTTGGTTGCTACTTGGAATGCATTTCATTGTAGTTCCAAATACTAGAACTCATGCCCAATTCATTCAAAGCATGATATTGATTGCATAACATACAATAAGATGAAGTTGTTAGTCAAGCCAAAGCCAAAAAGCCTATCCCTTTTCACATGTATTGTAGGATTACACCTTTTGAGCCTTTTCAAGCTTATTTTCTTTGTTAACCACATTATCCTCACCTAGCCTAGATTAGGACTTTCCATACCCTTGTTCTTAAAGGATAGTGAAGCATGACTTAGAATGAACTCCTTTTGATCAATATATTGCAGAAAATAAGTGTGGGGGAAGATAATAGGGCACGGCCAAAGAATGAAATAAAGAAAAAAGAAAAAAATTCGTGGAAAAATAAAAAAAGAAAATAGAAAAGTGTTGAAAAGAAAGAAAAAAAGTTGAAAAATAAGTGAGAATGATCTCACAAGTATTGGTTATTGAAGGAAGGGTCCAAAAGAGTGAATTTGACCCTAGTTGTTGCATGAATCTTCCCTTGTGTTTAAAAGTTGATTTCTGCCATTAAAAGTGAGTTTAAGTGTCAATTTCATTACTTTGCTTCCTATTACTTTAAGAACCTTTGTTTTACTTTACCTTTCTTTGTTAAACCATTACCCTTAGCCCCGTTACAACCCTCAACTTCTATCTTGATGTTATGTGTTCAATTTGTGGAGTTTGAATTTGGTATGAGCATATGGAATCACTAGTTCTCATTCTAAGTAGTAGCATTCCATTCATGAGATCATATTCATGTCATTGTCATAAATCCAAAAAATGCTTTCTTTGATATAACATATGTGAGTGTTAGAATTCATATTTTCATCAATCTCCTCACATATACCTAGTGTAGGGTGTGGAGTTAGAAAATCTGTGTGAAAATTGAGTGCATTCTAGTAAGGAATTGAGGGAATTCTCTAAGGCATGTTACTACATTCAAAATGTTGTTTTAATTGATTAAATGTGAAATAATAAGTGGTAACTATGATTAAGTGTTTGTTGAAGTGTAAAGTAAGCTAAATGTCGTGGGAATGATGTTCTATATTGTGTCATATTCGTTTGAAATCCCTGAGATACATGTTGGAAGGTTTAGAATGTGTTTTGGTTTGTTTTTAGTTTCTTTCGTTTTGTTTTGCTCGAGGACTAGCAAAAGCTAAGTGTGGGGGAATTTGATAGGAGCATATTTATGCGACTTAATTGGCTTGTTCTCATGCATTTACGTTGTGTTTCTTTAGTTATTTTAGTCCTTTATGCCATTTTCGTGTGTTTCTAGGTTCATATGGCTAAGGAAGCAAAAATGTGCATTTTGGAGCATTCTAGAGCATTTTTGGGCCAACATTGGATAGTGCAAGCATGGAGGCATGAGGATGGACGAATTTGAAGGCTTGAATTCAGTTAGGGAGCTGCAAGGGGGCCTAAAAACCTTATTTCTAGAAGGCTTTATCTATTCACACATGGTGCCTAATTCCTACCTTGTCTCCTAGCCGTCCTACCTTGTCTCCTAGCCGTCCTACCTTGTCCTAGCCGTCCTACCTTGTCTCCTAGCCGTCCTACCTTGTCTCCTAGCCGTCCTACCTTGTCTCCTACCTTGTCTCCTACCTTTCCTAGCCCTATAAATAAGGCTTTGCAGCAAGGCACTTGGGGGGAACATTCATTCACGCCAGAAATTCATTCTCTCTCTCTAACACAGCCATATTTCACCATTCTTCATATTTTCTGCCCAAAAACACTCCTTGCCTTCCCCTACATCCATCCCTACCCTAAACACATCATTCTACATCATCCATAACCCCCAAAACTCACCAAAACCCCTTGTGCCGCAACAACAAAGAGGAGGAGAAGAGGCCGAACCGTTCATACAATTCAAGTTTGAGTTGTTGGAATTTTTAGGTGTACTTCCTTTCCTTGATTTCAATGTTTACTTTGTTATTACTCTCTAAGTTTGTTGTAATCATGAGTGACTAAACCCCTAATTAGTTAGGGGAAAGTTTGAAGCCATGAACATGTTTGAAATATGAATTGATTTCTTCCAATTGTGATTTGTTAAGTTGTGATTGCAATTCAATTATCATGTTTATTAAAAACTTGTTTTTGTATGTTGATTAGGGATGCATACTTAATCTTCATGCATAAACTCGATGCTAGTTTATAAACGAGTTTCACCTAATCGTCACAAGTTTATAAACATGAGTAGTGAAGGTTGCTAGTCACAACCGCGTTAATTGAATTCTTGGCAAGAGTATCATGCATTCATAGTTACAATTGCCTCGTCAACACTTATAATTTTCTTAGAGCATAATGATCTCTCATTGTATCTCTTCTATGCATTCATGTTGAGAACCATTGGAGAATGATTTGAATTGTCACATGCATCATCCAATTCAATAACATAAGGAAATTTTGAGAGTTAATTAGTAAATCACGATTAACTTGGGGTGTTGAGCATCATAATTAATGAAAAGCAATTGGAGAATCGATTCATATATAAATGTGTCATGTGTGGAGAATGGACCTCTAACTAATCCATCCATCATCTTGTTTCTCAAATCCGTTTATACAATCTGCCTAGTTTATTAACTTGTTTTGTTAATTCAATTTTCGTCAAATCAAAACCCCCCTTTACTTTCTTGTTCCTTGGTGCTTAGAATCTGTTTAGTTTATGTTTTAAAAGTGTTTTGAATCAAGCCATAATCTTAGTTTATGTTCTAACAGATGTGACATTACAATAAATTCGTAACTTGATGCATAACATTGTAAAATTTAAAAGATAAAGTATGAGTTTGTTACGTGATAGGTGCTAAATGCCTTTTTTATAATTTACACGAAAAACATTCCCAAAAAATCTGAAGTTGATACTCAGGTTGACTTACCCGATACAACCGGGTAGTCCCGTTCCTATTTGACGTGCATAGGCACTGGGATAAACTGCATATTCAGTCCGTTTGCATTCCCATAAAGGTTCAGGTACTTACGGTTCCCATTCCTGAAGTATTTATTTATTTATTTGATGTAAATGCAAAAAATAGCTCAATTGCTATCGTAATTTTATTTCCAGGATTGTTTCAAGTCAGTATCTAAGTATTAGTTTTTGATGGGATTGAACAGACGGAGGTTAGATTGTTGGATTGGTGGTGGGTCGGCTTAAAATTTTGATTATGCAGGACCTGTTTAAGCAGGTTGAGGTTTGATATGTAAATTTCATTCCAAGGCTCAACACAGAGCATTTTAGATCAAAACACAGATGACCACTTTTAAGGTTTTGATTCCCGAAATTAAGGGGAACGAAAATTAGAAGAAGGACCGGTCAGGTTTAGACAATTTGTTTAGATTTAACACCCATGCTAAATTGCTAATGCATAACTTGAAAAGTGGGTTTTGTATGTTTCTGATCAGAGAATTATTTGAATCAGGGTAAATTTCAATTGTGTCGTTGCAGATCAAAAGCTTTCAGTTCGTCCTTTCACTACGCACATGGTAGTGAGCATTGCCCCTTATTGCTTGAGTTTTGCTCAACAAGCCTGTCATCCAAACAACATTTCAAAACATATAGCTTTAGGTAACTATGCAAGAGACACAAGGAGAGGTTGTATTAGAAGGCCTCAGATTTTGCCTTCTGCTCTTGGAGATGCTGTTGGGTTACGTGTGTTTGTGCTCTCTGACTTGCACACTGACTATTCTGAGAACATGGAATGGGTCAAGTGCTTACCAACTGTCAGATACAAGAATGATACTCTTATTGTTGCAGGTGACGTCGCTGAGACATACAACAACTTTATCGTGACAATGTCTGTCTTGAAGGATATATTTGAACATGTTTTGTATGTGCCTGGAAATCATGACCTTTGGTGCCGTCAGGAGGGAGAAATTCATGTGAGAAACATTATTTAATTGCCAGGCCTTTATCTTTCATGCACTGCATTCTCCAACTGATAGTTTGCAGTATCTAATTTTTTGTAACGTTATATACATTTGCACACATTCATAATATTTCTCATACTTGCATCTATCAACATGCACTGCAGAACTCATTTGTTTCATCTGCAGCCAGTTACTAGAGAATAAAAATAACCCAACCTTTCAATAATTTTGGTTTTATGATTGAACTTAGCCCAACGTAAACTTGAAATCAGCTCATTGCAATTATGATGATGACTTTGCGAGGATGCCTTTAAGCAAGCGGAAGACACCTTTAACCAGATGTGCCTAGATCTACTTGCAGGCTGGGAGATTCCATTATTGAACTATTAAACAAAGGGACTGTGAAATCACACTGAGACTGCATTCAGTTTCCTCTCAGACTATACTGAGAGTTAAAACTTTCTTCTCACCCATGAAACAGGAAAAAAAAAAAAAAAAATTTCTCTTGACAAGCCAAGCTAGATATGTAGATAAGCTGGTTGTAAAAGAAAAATGTTTTTAATATTACCTCTTTACTTTCTTTTTCTTTATCTGCCAGCATTCCTGCTGATTAATATTATAGACATGGATCACCTTGATTGTTATAAATGTGAATATGAATAATATCAGATAGTGAAGGCATAGCTGTAGTTGCTTTGGAATGTGATTCTTGCCAATTCTTTTTCAATCAGTTTTCTTCGAATGATGCAGCAAGGTTCCCTTATATGTGGAATCATTAGCTGACTGCTATGGTTGTGTTTTTTCAGCTTGATTCTCATCAGAAATTAAAGAAATTGCTTGATGCGTGTAGAGGACTTGGAGTTGAGACCAGTCCGATGGTTTTAGATGGCTTAGGAATCATTCCTTTGTTCTCATGGTACCATGAGGTAATTGGTCTAGTAACATATATTATAATCTTGTACAATTTTTCCGCTCTCAATCCAGCATTTTCTTTAGAATAGATATGCTTACTAAGTTAATATAGTATAACAAAAATAAAAAATAAAAAAATAGAACTTAACCAAAAAATGAATGGAGTTTCTTCTTTTGCAGAGCTTTGATAGGGAGGAGGAAATAACCAGCACCCACATTCCGTCTTTGGAGATGGTGATTCACTTTCTTTAGCCTAGTAAAATTTTTAAGAAGTTTTATTATAATAACATGATTTTGCAGTTCTTGTTATGATACCCACTTAGTGGGAAAAGGCTTTGTAATTGTTGTTGTTATGATACTATGTATTTTGATGTAAACCTGAAGGGATTTCGATGATTGGAGCATAAGTCTACTGTTTATTAAAAAAAAAAAAAACTTAGTAATGTCATGAAGTTTAAAAATAGTCATCCGAACAAAGTTTCACAGAGCAGAGGTTATTACCATGCTGGAAGCTTAGGATGGTTATTCATTCTTTGGCTGGGTGAAATATCTTGACAATTCTCATTTCCTAGGCTGTTCAACTTATTCAGGACTCATGACAACAGTATTCCTAGTGTGGCGAGTTTTGCTGAGCATTCTTTGAATTGGGACTTTGGCTTTCGAAGGAATTTGCGTGATGTGGAATTAGATGAGTTGTCATCTTTCTAGACAAGTTTGGATCAGGCTATCATTCACCCTTCAAGTGTTGATGCAAGACATTGGATACTTGATGCTTCAAGAAGCTTCTTTGTTAAATATTATTGCGATTTCCTTCCCAAAAACTGTGTAGATAGGGTTTCGCAGGCTTATGGCCTGGTTTGGAAATCTAAAGTTCCTAATAAAGTGAAGGTTTTGCTTGGTTAGTGGCTCGTGGGAATGTTAACACGTGTTACATGCTCCAAAAACGGAGCCTAGTTCATGTCTACGACCTGATTGGTGCATTTTATGCAAGAAAAGTTCAGAGTCTTGATCATTTGTTTCTTCACTGTCCGATGGCTTTAAATCTGCTGAAGTTGTTTAGGGAGTTTGGTATCAGTTGGGTTTTACCCAGGGATTGTTATTCTTTTATGGTAGAGAAACATAAATTATCAGGAAAAGGGAAGAAAATCAAGGTCTTATAGTTTCAGCTATTTTTTGGGTCATTTGGATGGAAAGAAACAAGCTGATTTAGGACTATGAAGTCAGTACAAGGGAGGATCTTTGGGATAAAGTTCGGTTATGGTCATCTATGTGGGCATCGATTACTACAGCATTTAGAGATTTGTCTTTTTCAGAAATTATGCGTTACTGGAATGCTGCTATTATTTAGTTTTGTGTTGTTTTCACAGTTTCTAAGGGTTGATGTTGCTATTTATCCTGTTTTGTTTGTGCTTTTGCGGACTTCTTGTCCACTCTTGTATTTTATTGTTTCTTTGCAACAAAAATTTGTTTATCTTCAACAAAATTAAAAATTATTTAAATAGTGTGTTGTTCCTCTCAAATCTAATGTAGGGTTAGCGAGGTACAGAAGTGCAATACAGACTTTCTGCTCTTTTCTCATTCTTGTTACTGTTCTCAATGTTATTCGGTTCCTGTGACAGACAAATTCTTAATTAGCATACCAAGTTGACATCGTTATCATAATGTCATTCACGGAGCACTTTGGATTTTAATTTTATTTAATTTTATTTTTTATCCTTTCCTTTCTTTTCATGGATTTTTTTTGTTTCTTCCTCATTAATTTGTGCTCCTTACATGCGCTTAATTTATCAGTTTACATTGCTTCAGTTATGGCTGTTTTATAATGCAGTTGAGCAGATAAACATTCAGATATTTTTTACGCACGTATTGTTGTTTCAATTCTTAGGCATGTAAAGACTTCAAAGCATGCAAGTGGTCCAAGGGGCTGTCAAATGGAGATATCTCACTTGCCCTCTACTTTGATGCAATGAATGAAAAGCATCAGAGTCTGATCAAGGAGATCCAAAACACATGTAGCCAAATAATTTCATTCTCTCATTTTGTTCCCAGGTCAGGTTAATAGTAATTTATGCTTCCGTAATAATAAGTCTCACCAGCTCCTTTCTTACTTGAAATATTTTGAAATGCCTATAAGATCATCTATCTTGCTGATTGTTGCCTGTTACTAATTGCAAAAAATTGTATTGAATTTCTTGATTTTTATCAGACTATCGAAATCCAAGTAGTTTTTTTAATCTTACTCGTAGTGCTAGAAACCTAAAATCAATACACAAATTAAAACCCATAATCAACTCAAATACCACATTAAATTGCATTTTGCAGTGATGATGATATGCTGAGCACAATAGTGTAGGTCGTGTTTGATTCCCCATGGATGCTCACACACTTTGTGGGGGGGGGGGGGGGGGGGGGGGGGGAGGTGCACCCAACCTGTCATTGTTTTTCCCGGCCAGTTCGGATTGGAGAGTCAATACATACTTCGGGACTATTAGGGTTGAAGACCCAATGCCCATAGTTATAAAAAAAAAGAAGATGAAACTGAAGTGCTAGCAACACCATTAGGGAGGCATATATATGTGTGGGGTTTTCTGGCATTGTAATTACTAAAGCCACATTGGCTCTGAAATAAAATTGGTTACTTTGTTGGAGATTTGAACTTGCTAGGTATGGATAGTTTTTGCATAATATCAAACGATTTTCAAATAAACCTTTTGTTACCTTTTTTGGTTGAAATTTATTTTGCATGTTCTTGCGTCCTTCTCTTGAATTTCGTTTGTCAATCAGTTTATGGATTCTGTCTGTAGTCTTCAGTTAGCATGACAATTGCTTGCATATCCTCGCCAGGCAAGAGCTATGTCCTGAGAAAAGGATGCTATTCTATCCAAAGCTTCCAAAGATTATTGGTTCTGATTGTCTTGAGGCCCGTATACGGTCAATCCATGGGGTTGAAGGAAGTCCCTCTGCATGTCATGTGTTTGGTCATACACATTTCTGTTGGGATTCTGTCATTCATGGTATCAGGTACATTCATAACTCCGTTACTTCTGTATAATGATTTCACACATGTAATTTGTTAGGTAACTCAACTACCAGTAAAGGAAAGAGAGAGAAGCGTGAGAGAAGAGTTCTTAGTTAGTCCCATGTTTTCACACGGTGTTATTTTAGAAGGGTAAAGAGGTTTTTTAGGTGGGCCGGGGCCACTACAATCCTTCCTAAAATAAGAACTCATGTACCACATAAGGTCTATATGGTTGTCCTAGCCTATCCAGTCCCTCTTAGCGAGGCGCACAAAACATCCCCTAAGGTTGTTACTTGCTCTTGAAGGATTTTTGTTTGTTTCTTGCCTTGTAAGATTCCTATTCCTCATATAATGGGCACATGAGGTTTGTCTTCTTTTGTCAAGGACAAGAGCTTTTGAGACCAAACCATAAAATCTTGGATAATTTCTTGTATTTTGTTTAGGGTTTGTTCTTTCCAAGAGACTGCTTTGGGTGTATTCTCTTTTGGGTTATTGGTTGAATTTCCTAGCCCTCTTCACCTTCCAAACCGGACCACATTAATCCTTTGTGTTCTGGTGGGATTGTTCTTTTGTATGTTTTGCCTTCATATGTTATCATATTTTATTATGCTGCTGCAAGAATAATTGCATCAAACTACCAAAAAGCCGTATACACTTTACAATTTTTAAAAACCAGCTATCCACATTACATGAAACGAAGGAAATGAGCAACAAGGGCTACAAATTTACACCAAAGTAAATGAGCAACATTGGTTTGAGATCTGCTTTAGATGCTATAATGCACATGGTAGCTTCATTTGCATATATGACACCCAGTATGAGATGGTGAGATGATTATTCAACACATTCTATTATGTCTTGCACATTCGCCATATGGCTAATGGATGAGATGAGATGAACCCATTCCGTTCTTTATGGCTTAATTGGATTTATGGTCCTTGAGTTTGTCCACAATTTACATTTTGGTCCTCCAACTCGTTGTTTAGTTTCTTTAGTCCTTCAAATCGTCCTCGTATTGGACCATTAGTTCTTCCCTCATAGTTGTCACATTTTCCCGTCTGTTTTAGTTATTCATTTGTTTGTAAATCGATGCAATGCAGGTATGTGCAGGCTCCACTGGCTTACCCAAGAGAACGGAAGAGGAGAATGAATGGGGGTGAAAATTGGTTGCCATTTTGTATCTATAGTAATGGAAAGTTTTCAGAGAGGGTTTCACCGTGTTATTGGTCTGATTATTACTCTACCCACCCAAGAACACCTCATAACACTCAACTCGCCCCTTGGGTTGCCACATTTTACAACCAAACATGACCACTTAACATGTGCATTGTAATTAATTAATATAACTTTGTGTCCCTTCTCCTTAATTTGCAATAATAACAGACTACCAACATTTTGCTCATCTTTGAATCTTCCTTCTGAATGTTGTGTCTGCTAACCACACCCCACCCCCAAAAAAAGAGTCTACTTTCGTCAGAAATTTAGTATTCCAATCCTCAAAGATTGAAATAAAAACAAATGCCAACAACAGTTGGATGAGTTGGTAAGGAGGAACAATAGATCAAGACCTAAGTTATAAATGCCAACAACTGTTGGATGGGTTGGTAAGGAGGAGGATTGTTCCGCAAGACCTAAGTTCGAGTCCTACCCAG
This sequence comes from Pyrus communis, assembly GCF_963583255.1. NCBI lineage: Eukaryota > Viridiplantae > Streptophyta > Magnoliopsida > Rosales > Rosaceae > Pyrus > Pyrus communis. The sequence continues at coordinate 26,266,026 of NC_084814.1, read as the reverse complement.
TATCATTCACTTTGGTGACGATCATATTTGGAGGAGGATCTGTAAAAATAAAAAAGAAGGGACTAATGTTTGTCCCCAAAGAGGACTGACCCTGAGATGGGTTCCCCTAAACTTTTTCTTACCAAAAAAATTTGAAATAAAATTAGCCAAAGAAACTCCACGGCACTTTATTAGCTTTACAATCACATGTCCATGCGATGGAAATGACGTTTTAGACAACGGGAGGACAAACTCCAACACAAAAGTTGCCAAACCAAAAAAAAAAAAAAAATTACAGAAAATGGAACATAAACACTCAGGGTGTGAATGGCAAAGGGAGCGAGCAGCTTGCACATGTTGGTATTAATACAGTGCGTACGGGGGCTAAGCGCCAGACTAACGGACTAGTAATCCTCTGGAGCCAATGGCTGGTGAGTGTGGTGTGGCGTCTCTGTTGGTATGACCATGTACTCGTATATGAGAGCCGCCAACCCACCTCCCAGGAGTGGCCCAACCCAGTAGATCCAGTGGTTCCTCCATCTCCACCCTACCAGTGCAGGTCCAAACGCCCTTGCTGGGTTCATGCATGCCCCATCAAACGGCCCGCCCACAAGGATATTTGCCCCGACAATGAATCCAATGGCCAGTGGTGCGATGGTTCCCAAGCTACCCCTCTTGGGATCAATGGCAGTGGCATATACGGTGTAAACTAACCCAAATGTCAACACAATCTCTAGTATTAGCCCATGCACCTCAGCAACACCAGAGGCCACGTTGAACCCCACTGTCCTCTGAATAGTAATATCAATTAATTGATCAGAGCTAATTGTAATAATTTAGAATGAAAGGGGTTCAGCTTGTAGCAAAGCGAGCTAAGTTTTTAAATACGGAATAATTACCATGCCATTTGTGACAAGCCTTAACAAAAGAGAAGCCACAATAGCTCCAAGAAGCTGAGCAACCCAGTAGTATAGCGCGCGAATAACGGATAGCCTTCCACCTAGAAGAGCACCGAAGGTTACAGCAGGGTTGACATGGCCACCAGATACGTTAATGCTGGCTGAGATGGCTGAAAAGAGAGAGAAGGCGTGTGCAAGAGCTATGGCTATCAGCTCAGATGCTGATGTGCCGCTATCCTTGTAAATCTTCCCTGCCAATTAATTAGTTGCGAAACAGACTATCAAGGTTTAGTAAAGAAAAGATATTGATGATGGCATGTCTCATTTGACATTTCATGTAGATCTGTGCTAGAATATCAACGAAACATGCATGCATGCATGCATAGATATATTAACATATGTAAAGAGGTAATTAACAGAATGAATGATTTACTTAATTAGTTTAATGATCATGACGTCATTATTTGCCAGATTTATTTAGATATCATACCAAGAGCAAGAACAGAGCCTTCCCCGGCAAAGACAAAGATGAAAGTGGCAACGAATTCAGCTAAAGTGGCTCTGATGGAGTCAGGGTGGGTGGCCTCGTCGGCCCTCCCAAAGGCATATCTACGAGGCGGCATGCTGGGGACGATGAAAAAACGCAAGCACTTTCTTTCTTAGTTAGAAATTTATGGAGTGGAGCAAGCAAGCTCAACTGCCGGTCGGAATATATGCTCTTGAATTACTTGGCTACACCTGCACTGCACAGCTTCTTCTTCTTTTTCTTCTTCTTTCACAAATTACTAGATTAACACGAAGGCAGGCAGATCGAGCGAGAGGATATATCCAGATAGATCTCTCTAAAACGAGAGAGAGAGAGAGAGAGAGCGTTTGCGTGTAGAGGAGAGAGAGGAGGAGGAGGGTCACTGCATGTTTGAAATGTGGAGGTCTGTAGTCTTAAATTAGCCAAGAGCGGTTGGACTCATTTAGGACACATGGGCAGACGCATGCAGGAACAGCGACACGTAGGGATCATGTGTAGGCTGCTAAATCAGAGAGATTTCAATGTAACCGTCACATGAAGTAGTATACACGTGTTCTTATATAAATAATGGGTTATATGAGTTAAAAGATTAATAACTTAAAATTTTTAAAATTTTACCACTTGCACGTGTTTCCGTCACAATTAAAAATGTCTTGGAATATGGAATGGCGTCATCCCGAAACGGTCCCCATCGCTTCCCTGCACTGTTTTGAATTTATCCGTTTGAACCTTAGACAATCTTCAAAAGTAATGATGATGAAACTAATTTGTGGACTAATGTATATAATTGAGAATTTGAGAGATTTTAATAATTTATAAATTCATAAATTTTTATGAAGTTTAATTGTTTGTAGAGATTTCATGTAAAATTTTGATTCAATTTCCTTGAAATCTTATGAGAGATGTGAGATTTGTAAACGTTTAAAATATATTACGAAATCTTTCAAATTTTCTCAAATTCCTTAACTTTTTCAAATTCTTTAAAATCAAATTCTAATTAATTACACTTAGAATGTTATAAACTTCTTTAAAATTAGATTTCTAAGAATTTTAATAAATTATCTTAAAATCCTGATTGAACTTAAAATTCTAATTGAACCCTAGATTCATTAAAATAATTAAAATTCCTCAAAATCCCTATTGAAATTGATTATGTTGGAATTAAAATTCCTCAAAATCCCTATTTTTACAACAAACAAAGATAAAATCATATGCCTTTAATTCAAATTTTTAATATACGAGTTCCATTGGACCAATAAGACGAAAATTAAAGTCAATTTTAATTGCAAACTCAATATTTTAATATGTTATTTGACACATTGAATTGGCGACGCAGCAATTAAATAAAATTTTGATATATTATACGAGTTAATTCCTATTATTTTTATTACTAATTAACTAATTACATCATTAGGATTCATACTTTCATAAGTATACAATCCATATTTTAAATAAAAAGAATAAATAAAGCGTAATGTGAGTAAGGCTTTGCCAATTACCGTCAGCTAGCTAGCTCCACTAGACTAGTATAGTTATGCTCATTTATTTATGGGTAAATTACGTTCTATCCCTTTAAGTTTGGGGTCAATTACACTTTCTTACAGCATCTTTAAAACATTTCAATCTCATACATTTACTTATTATTTTATTTCAATTTCATACCACCATTAAAAAATTTGTTAAGTTAATCGTTAAGTGATGACATGGCAAATGTAGGCCCATATTTTTGCTTATGAGGCAATCAATAAATATAAAAAATTGCGCCCATCACTTCATCTTCTTCGTTCTCCCATCGCTCTCCTCTCTTTACCGTGTCTCATTCCGTTCTCTAGTTATTGAAGAACTTGATGGTGTCAGATTTTTTTTTCTTTAAAACCCCACTTGTACACATCCCAATCTAGATTTGTCAATCTCTCCATCCCAGAAGCCAAAAAAATGAAAATTTATAGGGTGAAGTAGAGAGTGATGGGTTTTGGGTTAGTTTGGGAAGATGTTGTAGCGAGGGATTTTGATTTGGATTTGCTGGGTTTTATTTAATTGCAGGGATTTGTAGTGTGTTGATGCGTGGTGAGGGAGGGAGGAAGTTTAGAGACTTTCGTGCAATGTGTGAGATTTGCAGGGAGGAAGAAGGTTACACAAGGAAGAAAAGGTTGAAGTTTTATAGGGCGGCGGAAGAAGCTTCCTAAACCCAGATGGGATTATTGGTTGCAGACAAGCACAGAGGAGATAGGATGTAGTCGAGGAAGAGATGGGGTTATTGGGCTAAGCTTTGCCCATATCCCTTTCAATTTTTTTTAGTTTTTAATTATAATATAAATTGATTTTTTTATTAAATAATCCTTTTTTATTATTTTTTATTCACATAGTACAAAGTTGACAGTCATGTTAGCACAAATGTGGACCCTACATTTGCCACGTCATCACTTAAGAGCAATTCCACCCCTAAAGACTTTGCACCAGCACCCAGCTCATTTATTCACTCAAGTGAATAGTAATAGACCCCAATAAACAGTAATAGGTCAAAGCATCTCCACCCCTAAAAAAACATAGCCTAGTCCATTTTATTAAAATATTATTATTTTTTATTATAAAATAATAAAAATTAATAATTTTATTTTTAATTTCTGAATTTATAAAAAATAAAATAAAATTTTTATTTTCTCCTTCCCATCACCACCATTACTGTCGAACAAAAGTGAGCCCATCATCCAGTACTCAATAATATGCTGCCTCTTGAGCCCGAAGTTCTTTGGCCATGAAGGCCAAGTTCGGGCGGTGATAGAAGTCTAGTTGGTGCTCCGGCAGTTCATAATTCCGACGTTGAAGCGGTGCGGGAGATTGTACATGTAGATCTTGTAAGGCGGGGAGGTGGTGGCGCAAAGGGACCGGACAACCGGCGACGGCGATGAGGGGATGAGTGGGAGGAAGTAGGATCGGATGTCGACGATGCGGATGAAGATTGAGTAGGTGAGGAGGAAGAGGAAGGCGAAGATGAGGGCGAATGTGGCTTTTCCGTACATTTTGTGAGATCTGGTGTTGGGAAACCTGGTGCAGAAAAAAAAAAAAAAAAAAAAAAAAAGGTGGCTGATGTCACGCTGACGTCAGCTGGGCCGGTCCCAAGGTCAGTAAAAAATGGGCTGGTCTGGAGACAGGCACGGGCTAGGTGCCAGGCAAGTTTATGGGCTGGAGTGGATTGACAGAGTCCCAGCCTGGTTTTTTGACTGGGTGCTGAGCTATTCCACCTCCGGGTGGAAATGCTCTAACGGTTAACTTAATAGATTTTTTAATGGATGTATGAAATTGAAAAGAAAATATAACTAAATGTATGAAATTAAAATATTTTAAAGATGTTGTACAATGTTGTAATTGACCCCATACTTGAGGGGTAAAATGTAATTTACCCTTTATTTATAAATTTTTATTGTTAAGTTTTGCCTAAAACGACTTACTACTAATCGCATTGATATTATTTAAAATATTATTACTTGTATAATTTGATTGGAATGACATTTAAAACAAAATCTGGAATCTGTTCAGGACCAAAATAAACACAACCGTATGAATTGACGTGTGGCAGACATGATATGTATGTAGCATATTGTCTCGGTTTACTACTGTGGTGAACAATTCAAGATCTTCCACAGCCACTGCGTCACCAAGTAAACTCGATATGTTTTCACCAGGGTAAGTTCAAGTCCAAAAGACACTTCACCCGATGCATATCATGTCTATTTTCTCTCAGTTTTAGGTAGCCTAGTCATACATTTGCATTCAAATGTGGGGTATTATTGGAGTTTGAATGAAAGTTCAACTCCAATGCGAGGTATTGTTGAAAATTTTGAGAGAAATTTCATTGTCCCACATTAGTCACTACCAAAAGGTTCCCTCACTTTATAAGGCATTGTCCCTTATATATAGTGATTGGAGTAATGGACTATGGAGAATGAAATTGAGCTCAATCTTGAAGTTGGACTTTGGGGTGTACTAATTAATTGATAATTAATTATCAAGATATGGGCCTTAAGCCTTAGGGCTCTTGGGCTCTAATAATTAAATTCTTTAATTAATTTTGAATTTATTTATTTCTTTATTTATTTAATCAACAAACTCATCTTTTCAGATGAATTCTGAAGTGATGAAAGAACGCCAAAGAGGCATAAACCTATTGCAAACAGGCATAAACCTATTATATATACATCCATCTGCATAGCATTTAGATCGTTGAATCCTGGTGAGGCAGATGTCCATAGAACTATAAGCACTGTGTATGGACGAAATTATTGTTTCAAGGACATTGCGGTACGCAAGCCTTGATCTTCAGTTCTGTCTATTTAAAATATTAATTCGTTGTGTTCATATTCTGTTAATTTATTTATTCGCATTTATTATTTATTAGCATATATATAATTATCATTGATTGTTGATATATATCCAACAAACTTGAAACAAAAAAATATGGATCAATAATCAGTGAATGTGAATGGCACTGTGTCGAAATACTCTGAGAAGCCTAAGAAATTCAAATGGCTGATTTTCAAAAGATGGCAACAGAAGATGTTGTTTTTCATAACAACCATGAATCTCACTTATGTTGTCAAGGAAGAAGCTCTAAACCCTTGGCCTAAAACCGGGTCGACCCGACCCGATAACCCTCAAACCCAAATCTAAACCTAAGTTGAAACCGGCCCAACCTTGCAGCCCAAATCGAATTACCCAGCCCAATTGCCCAAACCTAGAACCCCAGCCCCAAACCCGGAACCCAGTCTGCGCGTGGAGCACACACGCCTCTACCGGAGGTATTGTGCTCCGCCGTCGTCCACGAAAGCGCCGGCGACTTTTCCGTCCAACTTTCCAATGACTCAAATCGGCGCATGAAGGTACCCAAGGTCCTCGTTTATGTTTTTCGACGTCCTGAATCCGTTTATAACGTCCGTTTTTTGAAATTCAATCGTTATGATAGAGTTTTATTAATTGGACCCTTTATGTGCTTAGGTGCGTTTGTTAGTGGCATTTCCGTCCTTCCTAGTTCGCACGGCTCTTAGACAACGGAATATTTGTGAGTGGACCCCTTCCAAAATGCATATTTTACTATTAGAAATGCATACATGAAAAACATGATTTGATGGCTACATTTTATGAAACATTTTAGAGTAAATTGGAGTTACACTTTATGATATATCATGCTTTATCGAATTTACGTTCTTTGTAGTATATATGATTTATGATTATATACTATGAACATGATTTATGATATGATGTTTGAGCTATTGAGCTTCATTGAGATATATACATATACTTTAGAAAGATTATGTTCAATGATTTTTGTGCTTATCTAGTGGTCACTATATGCCCACGGGCAAATGATATATATATATATATATGGCTTCGGTTGGGTGCTATAGGAGCCTACGAGCGATTGATATTTATATATGGCTTCAGTCGGGTGTTGTAGGATCCTACGGGTGAATGAAGGCCTTCAATTGATACTGATACAACTGTTTAACACATTATATGATATATGTTTTATGAAGGTTTGATGGCATGCTAGGGTTTTCAGAAAACCTATTACATATTATACTATTGAGTTTTCATAAACTTTGGGGGTTAGTACGTTGATGAATAACTGTTTTCGTATTACTTATATATCAACTTGGTCCACTCATGTTTTGTTTTGCGCCCCCTCATGACGTAGAAACGAGGCATACGATCCGAGCTACGAGGCATTCCTATACCAGTGACTTTGTGTCCTTCTCTCCGCTTGGACATTCTTGTAATAACACTTTCTGTTACACCTTCCACTTGTATTCTGAAGTAGTAGTATGCTCTTAACATGTCATGCATTATCACTATTATTTTGTTGGCAATTGAACTTATTATATTATTTTGGTAAGGTTTGTATATGAATATTACATTGTGTAGTTCGCGCGAAATTTATATGCATGTTTCAAATATTCTTGGCATATGCATTCATTAAATGGCTTGCGTCACCCTCGAGTGTCTACCAGCACATGGCCATCCCGCTGTCCCACGAACTTTGGGATCGAGGCGTGTCAAATGGACTCGTGAAACTCAATGTAATTGTCATTGATGATGCTAATAAAATAAATCTTTTTACTTATATTGTTGAGTCTTCTAATATTTGGCATGCTAGATTAGGCCATGTTAATTTTCGTTACATGCAAAGAATGGTTAAATTAGAATTATTACCTAAATTCGAGATTGATTTGAATCATAAGTGTGAGACATGTACTGAGTCCAAATTTGCTAGCCAAACTAGAAAGTCAATTCCGGAAAGATCAAATGAATTACTTGGATTAATTCATAGTGATCTTTGTGACTTTAAATCCACACCAACTTGTGGAGGAAAGAATTATTATGTCACTTTTATTGATGATTGCAGTAAGTATTGCTATGTTTATTTGATTCATAGCAAGGACGAAACTTTGAATATGTTTAAGACATATAAAGCTGAAGTTGAAAATCAACTTGAGAAAAAAAAAATCAAAGCACTTAGATCTAATAGAGGAGGAAAGTATGAGTCTACTACCTTCTCATATTTTTGTGCATAATATGAAGTTATACATCAAACAACGACTTCATACACAACACAACAAAATGGTGTTACCGAAAGAAAAAATAGAACATTCAAGGATATGATTTATTTCATGTTAAATAGTTCTGGGCTTCCACACAATTTGTGGGGTGAAGTTTTACTTACTACAAATACCATATTGAATAAGGTTCCTCAAAAGAAGATTGATGAGTCACCTTATGAACTATGGAAATGACATAAACCCACTTATAAAACCCTCAAAGTGTGGGGTTGCCTAGCAAAGGTGCAAGTTCTGTTACCAAAAATAACAAAACTAGCCTAAAACTATTGATTGTGTATTCATTGGATATGTAAACAATAGTGCTATTTATAGGTTCCTTGTTGTAAAATCTTTGATTTCTGACATTCATGTTAACATTATATTAGAATCGACAAATGCAGAATTCTTTAATGATATATTTCCTTACAAAGAAAAGGAATCTGGTTCTAATACAAAGAGAGTTCATGATCATAGTCATGATGAAGCCTCTTCTTATGGTGTCCAAGAAAATGATGTAGAACCAAGAAGAGAAAAAAGAATCAAAGTTTCTAAAAACTTTGGACTATATTTCATTACTTACTTGTCCGATAATGAACCTAGAACTTTTAAAGAAACAATGTATTTTTCCGAGGCTCCTTTATGGAATGAAGCAATTAAAAGTGAAATGGAATCCGTTATGGAAGATAACACATGGGAATTGGTTGATTTACCTCCCAGTAGTAAAGCAATTGGTCATAAATGGATTTTCAAGAAGAAACTTAAGGCGGATGGAACCATTGACAAGTTCAAGGCACCTTTAGTAGCCAAAGGTTATCGCCAAAAGGAAGGGTTGGATTATTTCGACACTTATTCTCCAGTTTCTCACATAACGTCAATTATGACAATGTTAATAGCAATTGCAGCTGTATACAACTTTGATATACATCAAATGAATGTAAAAACATCATTTTTATATGGAGAACTGGATGAAGAAATATACATGGAACAACCTGAAGGGTTCGTGCTTAAAGGACAAGAAAGCAAAGTGTGCAAATTAGTTAAGTCATTATATGAACTTAAAACAAGCACCAAAACAATGGCACAAGAAATTTGATCATACTTTGTTGACACATGGGTTCAAAATAAACAAATCTGATAAATGTGTCTACATCAAGAGTAATGATAAAACTTGGTTATTGTTTGCTTGTATGTGGATGATATGCTCATAATAGGAACTGATAAAATGTAATAAACAAAACAAAGAAAATGTTGAATTCCAATTTTGAGATGAAAGACTTAGGTCAAGCCGATGTCATTAACAGAAATTTTGAAGGATATGTCCTTAGACAGTCCCATTATGAAGAAAAAATATTACGAAGGTTTGGTCAATTTGATTGCAAACTTGTTGCAACTCCTTTTGATGCTAGATACAAGTTGGAGAAAAATAAAGTCGATGCCATATCTCAACTTGGATATTCTCAAGTAATTGAAAGTCTGATGTACTTGATGAATTCGACTAGGCTTGACTTAGCTTATGCAGTAAGTAGGCTTAGTAGATATGCAAGTAATCTGGCGCAAGAGCATTGGGATGCTTTAGTAAAAGTGTTAAGGTATTTGAAAAATACACTTGACTACAGATAACACTACACAACGTATCCACCTATTGTAAAAGGCTTCAGTGATGCTAATTGGATTTCTGACACTATAGAATCCAAGTCAACAAGTGGATATGTTTTTACTTTAGGAGGTGCAACAATATCTTGGAAATCCTCTAAACATAAATGTATAGCTCGTTCCATCATGGGGTCGAGTTTATAGCTTTAGACTTGGCTGGAGAAGAAGTCGAGTGGCTCAAACATTTTCTGGAGGATGTTCCAGTGTGACCAAAGCCTATAATTGCTATATGTATACATTGTGACAGTTTGGTCATGCAATCAAGGGTCAAAAGTCATGTATACAATGGAAAGTCACGACATATCAAGCGTCGGCATAATACTCTTAAGAAGTTGCTCTCCAATGGAATAATATCCATATATTATGTAAAGTCAAAGGAAAATGTAGCTGATCATTTGACAAAATGCCTACCAAGAGAGCAAATATTATTTACATCGAGGGGAATGGGTCTCAAGCCAATTCAATGAATCGGACTAGGTGGAAACCTAACCTAGCTGATTGGAGATCCCATGATCTAGGTTCAATAGGCAAACTGGTTGAGTTTGATTCAAAAGTTGAACACACAACTTACCCATTCTTATGACAAAATGTGTGTTGTCTGTTGAAGTTCGAGGGGTTATGTTTTATACATTTAATGACATTAATATTTTGTTATCAAGAGGAATATGGCAGACTATTTTTAATTAATGTCACTTATATAGGATTAAATAGGGCCACATTTATGAGAATTGAAATGGCTAAATTCTCTAAAGCTTCTACAAAATCTAAGATTTGTTTAGGGCCAAAATGAACACAACCTTATAAATTGACGTGTGGCAGACATTACATGTGTGTAGCATATTGTCTCGATTTACTACTGCGGTGAATAGTTTAAGATCTTCCACATCCACTGCGTCACCAAGTAAACCCGATATGTTTTCATTAGGATAAGTTCAAGTCCAAAAGACACTTCACCCGATGCATATCATGTCTATTCTTTCTCAGTTTTAGGCAGCCTAGTCATACATTTGTCTTCAAATGTGGGGTATTGTTGGAAATTATGAGTAGAAATTTAATTGTCCCACATTAGTCACTACCAAAATGTTCCCTCACTTTATAAGGCTTTGTCCCTTATAGATAGTGATTGGAGTGATGGACCATGGATAATCAAATTGGGCTCAACCTAGGGGTTGGGTTTTGGGGTGTACTAATTAATATATAATTAATTATCAAAAGATGGGTCTTGAGCCTTATGGCTCTTGGGCTCTAATAATTAAATTATTTAATTAATTATTTTAATTAATTTTGAATTTAATTAATTATTATTATTTTATCAATAGACTCATCTTTTTAGATGAAGTTTGAAGTGATGAAAGAACGCCAGAGAGCAAAGCACCCATCTGAGAAGATGTCTCCTAACAGACACATCTCATTCTCATACATGTTACAAACATGCATAAACCTATTATATATACATTCATTTGCATGGCATTTAGAACACAGAAATATCAAATTCTTCTGCAATCCAAAACCTTCTTACTGAGAAAACAAAGAAATTCACCATAAGTCAGTTTTTCGGTGCTGGAATCCTAACTTAGATCGTTGAATCCTGGTGAGGCAAACATTTATAGAACTACAAGTACTGAGTATAGACGAAATTTCTATTTTAAGGACATTGCGGTACGCAAGCCTCGATCTTCAGTTCTGTCTGTTTAAAATATTAATTCGTTGTATTCACATTCTGTTAATTTATTTATTCACATTTATTATTTATTAGCATATATAAAATTATCATTGATTGTTGACATATATTCAATACGTAACAAAGAGAGGAAGGGGACGAAAATAGGGAAAAAGAATCAAATAAAGAACTAGAGCCATAGATAAATGACTTTATATTTACTATTATATTATATCAAATTGTATTAAAAAATAAGCATAAAATATTTGATTTGTGACATGGCATTTTAGTAATTACAATGTTATATTCAGATTCTATTGAATTAATAAACAGTTTTATGGATTCAGTACCATTTTTATTCCGATTTCAAAACATTTTAGTAAATAGCCTTTATGGAAATCTGGATTTGGATTCTCCTCAATTCAATTCTTCGTCAATTCAATTCCTCCTCAATCCAATTCCTCAAATTTTGATTACGGTTACATAAATGAGCCATTAGTTTGTTCTTTTTAACTTTGTTTTTGTCACACTTTTTAACTTTATTTTACCATTGTTATGTTGATGTCAAGTGAGAGGACATTATTGCTAACCCATTGTGAGATTATGCCCACCCCTCCCTTAAGCGTAGATAATATTATGTATTAAAAAAAAAAGGACATGTGTCAATACATTAGAGAGGCAGGGCACAATGTTTTTGTTACAGAAATTTGAACTTGGCTAGAGTGTACATTTAGTGTTTGAAATATCCCGGATATGTTCAATATTTTCACGGAAATATCCAAAAATTCAGGGAACGATATTCACCCCATATCCGTGATATTTTCGGAAATCAATCAATTTCCTCGATATTTCTGATATTGTTAGGAAATATCCAGGGTTTACAAACAATTTGTAAAAGTTTGCAAGAAATATCCATGAGCCTATGCATTCTTTATTTTTTAATTTCTTTCTTTATGGTATTAGTTTACTTCAATAAAACTTGTGCCGCTTTCGTGACGAAAATTTCAATTAAGTTATGTATTATTTATTTTTTCTAGTAAAATGCTTTATTTTATTACTTGTCATTAAAAGGAAGTTTTTTTTCCTCACATATTACATACTTATTGTTTACACATTATCAAATCATTAATTCTTGATTTATACGAGTGTTGTGGCTTCGTATGACATTCTATGTTTGTGAGCAAATTCCCATAATTTCCATCAAAGGTAATCGACATTGATATTGATATTCAATATATCTATTTAATATTTTCATACATTTATCTATCGATATTTCTCCCAATACTGATACTTTAAAATAGGTACATTGCAGCAGTAAACGAGGTGATAATCAAACCTATCTCCGACGCATTAAAAAAAATAAAGCGCAAACCCTATCAGGAACGCATTACGTGGCAAGAGAGGTGGGTTGGTGACCGTCGGATGTTGAGAATGGTCGAGGGAGGGCTTTTATGCGAGAGAGAAAACCAAGCCATAGCGCCGTCTGAGTTGCAGGCTTGGATTCATAATCTTTATATCTTCTCATCCCGAACGCAAAAACCCTAGTGAGGCCAAAGCTCCCATATCCCCCCTACGCCAAGGTGAAGACTTTCTCATTCGCGCTCTCTCTTCTCGTCGGTCCTTTATTTTATTTAGGGAATCTGTTTCTGTTTTGTTTATTGGAATTGCTCATTTGTTGCCTGTCCTTATTTGCTGGTTAAATAAATGATTGAGGATGGATTAATGAGCAGAGCACCCACTGTGTTTGTGTTTGTTTTTGTTTGTAATTTTTTGCTGTTGTGTCCGTGAAGCTTGTTCGTTGGTGGTAAAGCTAAATCAGTCATTTCTGGTGCAAATATTGTATTTTTAGATTTCTAGTTTTGATCGTGTGGGCAGCCAAAGAGTACGTTAGAAATGTTTACTAGGTGGGATTCCAAATGAATATGCTACATCTGCGCACTTATTGTTCGCATCTGTCCGTGTCACTGTACAAGTAGAAGCGTTTTACAGTATTATAACTCTTGTATTTCTTTGGATGAAACGGTGTGATAGCCCAATTATGAATGCTGAACAGGGCTTTACTTCCACACGGTCATCAATATTACTTTCTCAGAATTGCTAGTATTACATGTATTCACGGTTGTATAGGTATAAATATATGTTTTCTTGCTTCATTGTCATGTGTTACCATGTGGCTTTAGTTTTCTCAGTTTTAGGATGCTGTGCCTTGAGTTTCGTGTGGAGCATTATGTTGGGTGTGATAAAAAACAGTATGGTTTTGCTCTTCTTACCATCTTTAAATCACTTGTTATTCCCATTTCATCATTTAATGAAGACAAACTGAAATTTGAAGGTTTTTTTTTTTTTTTTTTTAATGTTTATAGGATTTGGGAGATGTTTTGAACTCAATTATTCAGTGTGTGAAGTTTATTGCACATTGGCACCTCATAGAGCGTTTTTGTTGAAGTTTGTATAATTCGAGCTCATTTTTCTTAATACAGTATGAGATTGAAGAAACAAGATATATAAAGTGTATCATTATTTTTATATAAATAATCCCAAAGATCAACCCCAGTCAGCTTGACACCTCCAACCCCATTCAACCTGACACCAACCCCATTCAATCTTTACCAAGACATAATCTTTCTTTCTTTCAATAACAAAAGCCCTGATTAATCCCTGTTCAAGACAAATCCAGTCACCACGCCACACCAATTGACCAGTCACCACACCATAACATTTGAGTTGACTGTGTCGTCATTAATAAAAGCCCTAATCGCTTTACTAACAATTGAGTTGACTGTGTTGTCATTAATAAAAGCCCTAATCGCTTTACAAGACAAAAACTAATTTATTCCTGATTTCGTGTTCTTACTTTCCGAAAACTAAAAGCATAAGTTTGTCCTTGCTAGAAACCTACAATTCTCAAACTCACCATGAATATCAGTAAAGAATGAACCCGTAAAAAGACCCCGAAGCACTGTTAAGTGATAACAATGTTCCCGGATTTCATTTCCCTCGAAAGGAAGAAAAATTGATACCAATTATTACAGACGAAACCCGTAGTAGTAGTAGTACATGTTGAAGCTGAAGTCACAAAGGCTAAAAGACTGCCAAAACTTTAATCCGAAAGAAGATATATCTTTCAAGAGCTTTCAATTTCTTAGAGGTGGGAGCTGATGAATAGCAAAGTGTAAAACTGTCTAATATTTCTGATGTCTGTCAGAAGAGGGAAGCTTAAATACCTGGGGATGGGTAGGTTCACACTTTGGGCTATTGGGCTTGGAAGGCTGAGATGGGCTATTGGGCTCTTATCTTTCGAGGAAAGCGAAATCCATGAACGGGAAGGTTTAACACTTAATAGTGCTTCCGGGTGTTTTTATGGGTTCATTCTTTACTGATGAGAATGGTGAATTTGAGAATTGTGGGTTTTTAGGACAGCAAGCTTATGCTTTTAGTTTTCGGGAAGCACAAACTTGAAATCAAGGAAAGATTGGTTTTGTCTTGTAAAAGAAAGATTTTTTTTTTCTTACAACGACACGTACAACTCAATTGGTACGGCGATTGGTTTTGTCTTGTATAGGGAGTGTCAGGCTTCATGTGATTGATCTTTGGGATTATTTATAAAAATAATAATACCCTTTATCTACCTTTACCCTTGCAAAGTTACGATGAATGTCTCCACGCTCCACCTCTTAAAAATTTCTTGGTGTTTTCATGTACTTTGTTCCCTTTAGACAGGTGTTATTGATTCTGAAATCTCTCTCCCTCTTGCAGTTAAACTTGTTCATTACAAGTCTTGCACAGAAAACTCAGGATTGAAATATGTCCAGTGGCCCTGGTCTTGAGTCACTCGTTGATCGTATGAAATTCTTCGCTCTCCATTATTTTATTTTTTTCAAATATCAACGCTTTTCACTCGTATGCATGAATATAGTTAATCCTTCTATCCTATAGGCAAACTTTGTGCACCATATGCTATGAGCAGATCAACTCTCTCTAACTGTTAACAACATTTCTACGTGCAGAAACAATTTCAGTTATCACAAATGATGGACGGAATATTGTGGTATGTTACACACTAACACTACAATGCAGCGTTTGCGTCTTATCAGCATTCAAATGTACCTTTTACTTCTTATTAACAGAATCAGTTTGTGAACAATTTTTTTGTTTTTATTTTAGGGAGTCTTGAAAGGTTTTGACCAGTCTACTAATATTATTCTTGATGAATCTCATGAACGTGTTTTTTCTACAAAGGTTTGCATCTTCACTGTTACAAGCTTCCACTTTATACCTGCATCTTTGTTTACTCTTTCTAGTAATTGGACAAAAGGAAAGGGAAGTGGGAATCTACTTTATGCCAGGCGGAATTTTTCTGATTTTTCCCAATTTTGAACATTTCTTATTTTCCTCAAGACGTTCAGGATCTTAAGCGTTGAATAATTATTATGTGTTTCATCTCTACTGCTAGATATTGTTGTCATTGGGGTTTTGCATATGGTTTTCAAATTCAGCATATACAAAACATTTATTCATTTTATTGTCCCACTGGCATTTTGTTAACTTGTATTTCTTATTGGTGGCACCACTTTTTCGTATTTAGCTTTCTTTCTCAGTCAATTTTTTCGGGTTTGCTATGGAATCATCTACTTGACCCAAAAAAAAAAATTCTTGTATTTCTGACCGACAGGAGGGTGTTCAGCAACTCGTGTTGGGGTTGTATATAATCAGAGGTGACAACATGTAAGTGTCAAAAACTTTATTCTATTTACAATAGTTTCCAGTGGGTGGAGGGAAGTAATTTGGAATGAGTTTCTACAAATATATGCATGTACAGTGCACTGCCTTTCTAAGTTCTCAGTATCTTCCAATTGTTGCAGAAGCATTGTTGGGGAATTAGATGCAGATCTTGATTCTACTGTTGAGTGGTCGAAGATGAGAGCTTATCCCCTCAAGCCTGTCATCCACTGATTCAGCATGAAAGTCGGAGCGTTTGTGGACTCGATGAATTGTGACCTACCAAATAAATGTTGTGGGATATAGGAATACAATGACGAAATTTGGGTTTGCTATATTCATGCATAATAGGTTTCAAAAGTGTTTCCCAATCATATCAGTTTCTGAAACACCGATGTATTCAAGCAGAATTATCAGCAAAAATCTCAATATGCGTTGGTAGCCAATGTATATATAAAACTAATTTATCCTTCATTTTTCAGGGCAACAGTAATTTTATTTTCTTATCAAGGGGCGTAACAAAGTGCTTATAGTTTGTGCAAACTCGGATTATGTTGATGAAAAATTGTAGTCAAATATAACAAGAATGCCGAACTCGATAGGCCACCAGGAAACTCTTTCCAGTTTGATTGTTTTGGTTATATCGACATTGAGCCGAGTCGACAAGGGAGCGAGCAGGGGAGATGAGACCTTTTTGTTCTTTTTATTTTTATTTTTTGTTTTTTTGTTTTTTTGTTTTTTTTTAATGAGAGTCGACAAGGGGACGAGTCGGGGAGAAAAGACCTACTTGAGAATGAGAGGGTGTGGATATCGTTTTGTAGAGGTGGTTGGAACTTGGAAGATAAGAGGAGCTGGTAGTCGTAAAAATCGTGCAAGTTGAGTCGGACGCGGTCGAGTTGGATAGCGAGGACTTGACTCACTTTGAGGTCATGATAATTTTTTTTTATTTTTTTTTTAGGTGGCATTTAAATTAGATGTGTGCGTAGAAAGATGATAATATTGTAATTTTTTGTTTAATTATTCAAAAGGGATAATTTGGTATAGTTTGGATAAAAAAATGTGTTTAATTATTTAACTTAACTAAAAGTTGATTGTGAAAATAAAGGCAACCTAAAATGAAAAGAGATCATCTCCGGATCTCTTCCTCCAAAGCACACAGATCAAGTGATCTGCGTCTTTGAAATTTAATCCAACGGTAAAAAATTATTATAACTTTTAAAAGTTTTTACTAACTTCTTTATTTTTAACCGTTGGATCAAATTTCAATGGCCCGTATCATTTAATCCGTGGATTTTAAAGGAAAAAATCTGGAGATGATCTCTTTCCACCTAAAATAAGAATAATGTGGTAATGACACCAATTAGACATGTAAATTGGGCTGACTCGAGCCTGAGGAGTATTGGACCTAGCCCTACCGGGCCTCAAGTTTTTCGGCTCTAAGGGTAAAAAGGGCCAGGCTGGGCCGACCCAATTTTTGCCTCCAACCGCTTTTTATTTTATTAATAGAGGCACTTTGCTAATGTGGAGAATTGAACATATGATTTTTTTATTTAATTATTCTTAATAACGTACCAGCTAAATGACTAAATTTTTCAAAAGAATCAATTAAATTATACAAGTACAGATAAATCAGTACACACCAAATTAATAAGTTTTAATTACATCCGTGTAGTCACTCAATACCGTAGTACTAGTGATATTCCTCTTCACTTAGAGGTGAGAGATTTTAAGTTTGAATCTCGTAGATGGAAAACTCAATACCAAATTAAACTGATTATTATGTGCGTTAACCAAACTTCTTCTTTTTTAAGTATAAAAATATGGATGTTCTAAAAACAAAATTACATCATAGCCAGGTCATAGGCATACTATGTAAGGCTCAGGCCCTACGCATTTGAAAACGGGCGGAATAAAGTCCACGCCTTCGATCAGGTTAGCCCGACCCAAGTTTGGCTTTGGTCTTGGCCCTTTTTACAGGCCTAACACCACCAACCAACCATAAATAATTAGTTTCTTATTCTTCAAAAGTAATGCTAAGGATGCAACATAATATAAACTAGCTTTTCTATATGTGCTCATGTGCGTGCGAAATACCGTGTATAAAATTTTATTTTCTTTTCCACATTTGTACTCAATATAGGTAATAGGGCATCTATAAAACTGATTCATTCAATCTTATGGTATGTAGAATCTTAATTTGTTCAATCTTAATAAAGTGTATATTTCTAAACTACATATTAATAAATCCCTATTTGTCAACTAAATTCCAGAAAACTACCACTCTAACCCTCTCACCAGAACTGAACAAAAATAAAAAACTTGGACAATTTAGTAATTACACCTAAAACAATTTAGTAATTACGCCAAAAATAAATAAATAAACCCCACTTCTCCTCCTCTTCCTCTCTCAACATTCCCACTTTCTAATACCTTTTCTCTTCCCTTTTTTTATTTATCTTTTTCTTTTTTAAGTTATCATCCATGCTCATTAGTGATAAGTCGTAAAATAAAAAATAAATTTAGTTGCACACGTAAAGCTTGTGTGCCGATGGCTAGTTTAAATAAAGGAAAATTAACGAAAAATTAAAAAAAAAAACTTTATTTTTAATGAAAAATGACAAATAAATGTGTAATGAATAGTATTAAGAAAATATAAAAATATGATTTTTTGTTAAAAGTGTACAGTATCAAGAGCGTTTCATTAAAACTTCCTTTAAATAATTCATTAGAAACAAATTTATACAACATATGGATTAAAAAGTAAAACTACCGAAGGCCAAAGAAATCTTGACTTTCTTTTTTTGGTTTTTCTCTCATTTGGGTTCGTACGTGTACACTTTTTGTGTCATGTTGCGTTTGATAATTGGCACAATGTTGTTTTGAACTTAAAAAAAATACATAAAAACAATTTACACAAATTTTACCCAATTTTTTTTTATAAAATGCATAAAAACAGTAAAATTAAAAGTGCCCAATAATCAGAGAGCTTACGCCAGTCTTGCCGGGAATCGTGTAAGTCACACCATCAAATTAATGGTCCCATCTGGTAAGGTCTCTGGATTCACAACAAAACTCTACAAACACAAAATTGAACCCACAAAAATCATAACTCAATTTACACACTAATTCGCCAGAGAGAGGGGTGGGTGTACGGACGTGAGGGTGGCTCCTCTAAATTCCGACTGAAAATATGTGAAGAAGGTGGGATCAGATGGCGAAGCACCTGTCCAAGAAACTGCTGTCACAAATAGAAGAATTTAAATAGTACTAATTATCAAGTAAAAATGATATCATGAAAGAGATAAATAAAATGCTGAACATCAATTACAAAAGAGAGAAGTGGCCAAGCAAAAATGATGATAAATGAAAATGCATGAAAGTATTTAGCCATCTGCAAACAAATTACTGCGTAGAATTAGAATCTTACCTTGAAACAATGTATGAAAGTACGAGAGAACTGGCCTATAGTAATTTGCTTCCCGCTGTAAATATAGATTGTGTTGTTTGTTTCCCATAAAACTACCCACGCACTTTGATGGAGAAAGCGGCAGTGGTTTGATGCAGATTCATCCCATTTTTATCCTTTTGGTTCAGCTCCCTAGAGTTTCGCACAACGTGACTCTCCTGATCTCTCGACGTTCAGTTTTTTTCTTGTTTTTTTTATCTTCGTATTTTTCCCGATTATTTCTTCTTCTTTTTTCCCCTGCATTGTTTTTTTATTTTTTTTGTAGAAAAATATCCTTGGAGATGATGAATTTAAATTTTTTTGTTTAAGGGCTTTTATACGTCCAAATATCTATAGTGAGCCAAATATAAAATAAATGAATTGCACCCAATCATGAGAGTTAAGGCCATCTCCAACCGAAAGGTCCAGAGGCGAAAATAGCTCGAAAGCCGTCTCCAACTGAGGGTTAGGCCAGAAAGCTCGTGGGCCTCGAGGAATATGAAAGGGCCAAAGGGTTGGCCACATCCATCCAGCCAGCCAGCCCGGGGTGGGCTAGAATTTTTTTTTTAAAACTGTTAGTTATAACCGACATAAATAAAAAAATTAGTGTTGGTTATAACTGACACAAATAGTATGGAAAATTTTGAATATAACAGCTAGCTAACGTTAGCTAGCCGTTATTTTTGAATTTTTTCTTTTCTTTTTTACAGTTTTATTTTTTTTATTTACAAAATTTTTCCTATAACTTCTATTTTACAAAATTTGTTTCATATTTTTTTTAAATTCCATTTTTTTCCTATAACTTCTATTTTACAAAATTTGTTTCCTATTTTTTTTAAATTCCATTTTTTCCTATAACTTCTATTTCACAAAATTTGTTTCATATTTTTTTGAAATTCTATTTTTTTCCTATAACTTCTATTTTACAAAATTTGTTTCATTTTTTTTAAATTCTATTTTTTTCCTATAACTTCCTAATGACACACCCCGACCCAGAAAGTCCACTTGGACCCTAAATCGAGCTGTGCTGGCTGACACCTGGAAGGTGACGAAGCCATAAAATGTGATAGTGTATAAAAAGTGAATAAATTTGAAACTAAAAGTGTCTAAATACCAGAGTGCGCTACGAGTGGGAGCGAACCCATTTCACACGCGATGTCAGAGCATAAGTAAGGTACAATAGTGTGGGTAAGAATCATACCCTTAAAAGTAGCCACCAATACTAAGATTAGCTATATATCCTCGTCAATACGAACTCAGCGGTTAAAACCTGAAGGGGTACAAAACAGAAAGTGTGAGTAAGCTGTAAAACCAAGTTTCCCAAAACTATTACCTTTCAAACAGTAATAACCCCTCACTGTAATTCCTTTATCGTTTTCTATAGGACAGTACAACATATATACATATATCCAAACCATACTCAGAAATGACCAAAACCACGGTTTGCCATCAACTCTACCATACATTAATAAGTAGGCCAAATGGATTTAATCAATACAAAGTGATATATTAGTCAGAGTCATCTAAAATGACATGTACAACTCATCCATATCTCATCAATCATGGCTAGCATATAAGTCGGAGTCACCTATAGTGACTTGTAGGACTTATCCATATCTCATCAATCCTAGCTAGCATATAAGTCGGAGTCACCTATAGTGACATGTACGACTTATCCATATCTCATCAATCATGGCTAGCAAATAGCTCAATAAGTATACCTGCACACGAGTCGGAACCACCTAAAGTGGTCTGTACAACAGGACTGGGTGTAAATAAATACGCTCAAGTGCTACGATCACGTGAAGACTGTGCGAATAATCGCGGGTCACCTAAGAGTCGGAACCACCTAAAGTGGTCTGTACGACATGACTGTGCACCTACCTTGGATCCAAGGTGAGCGTAAGGTGCGGGAGGTGAACATCACGTGAAGGACTGTGCCTTGGCCACGGGCGGGAGCACTAACACCGGGGTGCAGGTTTATGAACTCTCAATGCATCTCAATATAACATGTGCAACTCATGGCAACCAGTATGACAGTATCGAAGTTGCCTAACACATAACTGTAGTCATGCTATAACTCAATCGATTCAACTAATACCATAAACTCACCTGAACTTACCTGGGTGTCCTGAGTTCACCTTTGCACTTGAAAGCATTCCCAATAATTATATGCAAGTAATATACATATGGATATACCATGATGCAATCTAATACTCAACCATATCGTAGCATTTTCAATTATAAACAATACGGTGAGAAGTGTACAATCAATAACGCCCTACTCCCAAACTACTTATTTTCAGGGATAATTATCCATGACAACCCAATTAACACTAATTTAACTAACTAATTCATAAAACTAAAACTTGCCTTTACCAATTTCCTTCGCATTACTCAATTTCCCAAGTAAGGCTTTGTCTCAAATATATTATGGTTGCATCTAACGTCTCGTTAGACTGCCTACGTACCCTAAACAGGGATCAAGCCATTCGTAGTTCATATAGGTACTTCAAGCATTCACAATAATTATATGAAGGTAATATACCTAATCAATTTAAAAGTGTCGATAGAACTCTCAACAATATGTACGATAAAAAGGAAAAGATCCACTCACATGGAGTCCACGCTATGATTCTCTAGTGCACACATCGAGGCATCCTGAATGATTGGTCCCTGTGACCAATTATCAAATCACATCTCAGAACTCTTATCCGAAGAATACGTAATTCACATAAAACACAACCTCAACGACATTCTAAAATAGTTTGAGACCCATTGACCATAAGTCAACAGTCGATCAAAGATCGAAGGTAGGGTTTACAACCCTATATAACTTGACCCGGAAGATCCGCATTTCAGATTTCCAATCCGCAACTCCCAACGATCCACAATATGTTTCTAGAACAACATATTAAAATTTCATTACGATCCAACGGTCGGATCTCCGTCAATTGCCTAAAACAAGTGGCCGTGAACATTTATTTTACTAACTTACAAATCCAATTCAGTAAGATCTGTAAGTCAGATTCCCGATCCATAAATTCCTATGATCTTTAAATATTACGTATTATAATGTATCCAATTTTTGTGACGATCCAACGGTCGGATCGTCGATTCACATTTTTATCGAGTAACGTATCGTAACAAATTTAGGTTACAATGATCAACCTACGTCATTCAAATAACAAAACTAAATTCAAGACATTCGACATAGCCTAAAAATAGCATTGGCGGCCCACTGACCACGCGCCGCCGTACGCGCCGTTGCTGGTGGCGGTCGGCCGCCCCGACTCGCCGGAAAATCCAACTATTTCCAAAAATTCTCAAACTACACAGAAATGAAGATCTCAGTGAGTGGAGTAACTTTCATACCTGCCACGAAGTCCAAAAGTGGACGGAAGATGGTCAATTTTTCCCACAAAACCGGCGGGTGCCTAAAACTTCCTGACGTCGATTCGTCGTCTACGATGGTCCAACGGGGTCAAGGTTGGTTGGGTTTTGCTCCTGGGATGATGGGCTACAAAGCCCAAGTGGTGGCATCAACCATCGCTTTGCCGATTTGTCGGAAAATCGAAAAAGGTGGCCAGAGCACTATTGATTTTCGTCAACTTTCGTGGCCTCAAACCGCCACATCCCATGGTTAATCAAGGTGGTTCTTGGGTGGGTTTTGTAGAGGGGAATGAGAGCTTCAAGATGGTGGTGGTGGCATCGAAAAACTCCACCGGAGTTGGCCGGAATCGGCCTTGGAAAATGGACTCGCGGTGGGTGCGGGTGGACGGGAAACCACTTCCTTTTCCTTTTTTTTTTTTTTTTTTTTCTTTCCTCCATTTCTGATTTTGCTTCCCCCACAAAGTGGGGATTTAATTTAAATAAACACGAAACCTTGGATAACCAATTTCGAACGTCCGTAACTATACCGTTATAATCCGGACTCGCAAACGGCTTTTGAAGGATTATTTTGGAAGATGACATGTTCATTTAAGCAACATCATTAGCATGCAATTAACAAATTAAAGGCGGAATCATGCTAGCATGCACTTAAAAACAAAACATTACCCATGAATGTTCAAAGCCTAGTAAAATGGTGAACCAATAATCAACTCAAAACAAAGTGAGTTGAAATATATACCTTTGTAGATTCCTCTATGTATTTAAACAAAGGCTAATCACCCAAAGAGAGGGCCTTCATTCCTTGCATCTTAGATCTATGGATTTGGATGGATGAAAAAGGTTTCTCCAAAGTTCCCAAAATTGAGAACCTCTAATGATTCATCACCAAGGCATAATGAAGAAGAAATGAGTGACCTTGGAGGAGTTTGATTGCTAGATGATCCCTCCAAGGTGGCCGAAATTTTAGAGAGAAAGGAGAGCTTGTGTTCTCATCATTTTCCCAAAAACAACCCTTAATGAATTTTAGGCTATAAAGTCATTTATATAGTCCCTTCAAATAAGTGACCTAATGGACCAAAAACCCTATTCTTCTAACATGGCCGGCCTATAGGGTTTATTGGGCTTTCAAGCCCTTTGTTTATTCAAATTGTCATACAACTTGAGTTAATGGGCTTGACATTCAAATCCCATTGGGCCTTGCGGCCCAAAACTAACCCGAGGTCTTTAACGAACTTATTCGTTTGATTAATTAACATATTAATTAATCCTAGCCTTAGATAAATAATTAAACCATTTAATTATTCTTACTCATCTCCGTTGTTTCTTCAAACTCTACCTTACTCGGTGAACGATCCATTAGGTTCCTTTTAGCGAGGCAGTGGGCGATTAAAACTCTTTCTAATCGATTGTGAATTGAAACTTACTTTCAATTCTCCCGTTAGTGATAATACACTTTTAGGGTTTCCACAAACCATGGTTGACGCCTAGCAGCATGTCATGGTTACCCAAGCTAATCAGAAGAGGTGGAGAACCTATTCAGTTTTAGGATTACAAATGCAATACGGTCTTTCTCTAATACAATACTCTTGACCACATTGTTTGGTTTGATAGTTTATTCATGTCTACTATCCAATGTGAGTCTTGTGCTTATATGATTACCTTGAATGTGATTTGGAACACATTCCTAAATCTCATTCATACTTTGGCCAAAGATTCTTAATCATATCATAGAGTATTCTCCCTCAAACAATTTGAAGGTTAGAGATCCCTTGTTGCGCATTCACTTGCCTCTATGGCTAAGTGGCTTAACCCCAACGATGCCGTGGACACCCTCCTGATGGAGTGACTTTGACATAATCAAAGATTAAGGACCTAACCACAAGACAACTGTGATGCCTCAGGTCAAAAGACTAATTTGCATTATCCCAACCATGAGTTCTCATGTGACATGAATATGAGAACTCTTCGTTGATCGTGTTCAGTGAACTCATTCTCTATTGAGCACCTACGTACTTGTCTTGATGTCACACACACCAATGACTCGAGACTAGTCACTCTCCCTGAGAGAAGACATAGCACGTACTGATCTTAACGGAGTGTCAATGCCCAATTGACAATCCTATGATCAGGAACGTTTAGGATGTGTCAATTAAAGAATGGTCTCATGAATCTAACTTCTTTAGATCGCATTCTTCCAATCACATATTCCTTGGACTTATCGTTTAAGCATATAACATTTATATGAGACGGCTCAAACAATAATCTTTGCCCTTTACATTTAAACTACATTAGTTTAACTTTGTGAAATGTCCGTAAAGTATCATCATATAATTGGTTTTAGGGCACATTTCCAACAGCTTTCGCCTATACGTTCGTACCAATGAGTACTACGAGGATATGCTAAAAGAATAAGTCCCACATCTCTCAAGTCGATGGTCAACGGAAGTCAAAGTCCTTGCTTCTAGGGCAATTTCGTAAATTCACGCTTTTAAAATAAAATAAAAACGTAAAATTTGGAATGGGTTGTCACACCTAAGCCATTATACAACATTAAATTAAATTAAGTAACATGAAACAACATTAAACAATATGAAACAACATTAAACAATATGAAACAACATTAAATAACATTAACCATCATAAAAATTTTACAACATAAAAAAAAACATTTAACAACATGAAACTTAAACAACATTTTTAAAAACATTAAACAACATACAACTTAAACGCCTACTCCATGCTTCTTTTGGCCCAAAGATGTGTAACAAGATCCTGTTGTAGATAGTTGTTTGTGGCACGAGAGCGTATCATTTTATAGCGCCTCATGTACTCATTTATAGAGATACTACCAGTTCTTAGATTGAAAGGCAAATTAGGCCCATCATATATTTTTGCACGAGCCCTTCTTGACCTATTTGTATCTTCTTGATCGTCATCAGACTCTCCATCAATATACCCATCTTGCTTATCCTCCACTATCATATTGTGTAATATGATGCAAGACATCATGATGGAGTTCAAATTTTCTCGACTCCACCCTTTTGCCGGTTTGCTGATGATCTTCCACCGTGCTTGTAGAATACCGAAAGCTCTCTCAACATCTTTCCGATATGCCTTTTGGTGTAAGGTAAACAACTTTTTCACGTCATTCCTAGGGTTTGGAATTGCTTGGACAAGTGTCGCCCACTTTGGGTAAATGTCATCTGCCAAGTAATACCCCATATTGCATTGACGACCGATGATGTAGTAGTCAAGTTGAGGTGTTTTACCTTCCTTCAGGCGATTGAAGAGGGGTGAACACCCAAGAACTGTAATGTCATTTTGGGATCCAGGGACTCCAAAGAAAGCATGCCAGATCCATGTGCCATATGAGGTAACCGCCTCTAACATAACAGTTGGCTTTCTCAACCTTCCGCTAAAGCCTCATTGCCATCCAGTGGGACAATTCTTCCAATCCCAATGCATGTAGTCTGATGATCCTATCATGCTCAGAAACCCACGATCTTCAGCTTTGCGAAGAAGCCGATTCAGATCTTCTTGATTTGGCTCGCAGATGTACTCGTCTTTGTAAACCTGAACAATTGTGTCACAAAATTGTTCAAGAGTGTCAAGGCATGTAGACTCAAACATACCATGGGTTTCATCTATCAAATCAGCTGGGGAGTCATAGGCCATCATTTGGAGTGCAATAGTAACCTTCTGATGAGGTGAAAAACCAGGGCGACCTGCTCTGTTCCACTTCTGTCGAAAGTATGGATTGATCTACTGGACATCACGAAGTAAATGCTCGAAGACATGACGCCTTATCCGGAAACGACGTTTGAAATCCTCTTATGTGTACACCAAGTTGGGGTTGAAGTAGTTGGTCATCAGATTGGCATGCATCATCGCTCTATTTCGTGGTTTGTAAGAGCGACTAGCAACAGAGCCACCCCATTAAGGTTGTTCCTCAATTGGCTGACATACCATGGCCGCAGCCATGGCTACTGCTTTATTTTGTTTGTTGCGCCTTATTTGAACTTCTTCATCAGACTCTTCATCTTTTCGTCTCATTTGCACCTATTTTTCTTCCAATTTGGAATTGGATGAGGATCCCTAGTTGGAATCCGAAGAGGATCCAAAGTTGGAATTCATTGCAAACTTGAATTGAGATTGAATTGAAATAATTTGAATTCAAAGTTGTGTGAATTATAGCCCAATATCCACCCTATTTATAGAAAAAAAAAATTCAAATCTAACGGCTAGTTGACGTCATGCTGACGTCACTTAGCTGTTGGATTTGAATTTAAGTTGTAGTTTTTAAATAATAAATTATGTTTGGCCCTATAGCCCTTTGGCCCTCGATTGGATACCCTTTTTTGTGACAGGGCTAAAACGAGCTTTATGGCCCTTTGGTCCTCGGTTGGAGATGGAGGCAAATATGGCCCTGCACTGTTCTGTTTGGGCCCAAAATGACAACTTGGGCCGAAAGTAACAAAATGAGTCGAGACTCTTGCTCCAACGGTCTTCCAGGGGTATCATGGGTCGGCTAGGTTCCAGGAGTTGTCTAGTCAGTTTTTTTGGTCGAGTCATCTTGTGAGAATGATTGATTCAGATAAGGGCGAAGGTTGAATCCTTGTACCATCAGGGGTGTTAAAAGTTGAAGGCATTGAGAATCAGGGAATGAATCTGGTTCATTATGGAGGAGGGTTCAAAGTCCCAATTTAATTAGGACTAGTCGAGTCCTAATTAGATCAAGATAAGGAGTTCGAGTCCAAGTGTGGTTCTAACTCGTCCAGGAGCAGGTTCACTACTATAAATAGAAGAGGGATCGCACCATTCAAGCATCTCCAATTGAACACACAAACTACTATGCGCAAACTCTCGCTCTACGCGAAACCTCTCAACAACCTTGAGATTTTTATTTTCTTTTTCTGCCAACACATCTTCAGTTTGGATAAACAGCACTGTGAAGGCAACTGGTGACATCTTTAGTTTAGATAAACAACACAGTTGCTGTAGAATTAGCCGACCCTGTAGCACCTTCAGTTTGGATAAATAGCACTACGTCGAAGCTGACTGGTTATCTATCCAAGTCTCGGCCAAGAAGGATCTTCGAGTTCTTGTTGGCAGAGGTCATCTCATTAGCCTTCTTGGCAAAGTGAGGTGTTACAGATTACTAGGCTCAGCACATTGCGCCAAGTTGTTTTATGATTGGATACTC
Organism: Pyrus communis; assembly: GCF_963583255.1. Classification (NCBI taxonomy): domain Eukaryota; kingdom Viridiplantae; phylum Streptophyta; class Magnoliopsida; order Rosales; family Rosaceae; genus Pyrus; species Pyrus communis. The sequence goes on along the minus strand of NC_084814.1, from coordinate 26,237,956 downwards.
ACAAGTAAGTTTTAGAGTTCAGCATTCTGACGGCCTAACCACGTTTACCATCAGGACATACATCTCTTTTGAGTACTTGTGTCCATATAGTTTGGTACCGGTTCGGTGTGCTTATACTCTTATGAATATAATTACCGTGACCGAACCCGGTGCCGACGATCCGTGAACTTCGCAAGACTAGCAGCCTTGTCTTCAAGCTCTAGAACCCGAAGGCCGAGACGTGTTCCTTCCTTGGCCGCAGTTGCAAGATCAAGAAATCAGCAGCGCGCTCAACGCAACATCAACACATTTTACTCCTCAGCCGAGCTCGGCCGACAAGTTGGCACACCCTGCATCAACCAAATGACGTAGTTAGCTTATTAATTACTCGACCTGCGCATCACGTAAGCTTGATAGTTTTTAGGGTCAACATGTTCATTAAAATATTAATATCCTGGAGAACTAGAGGGCTAAAATGAGCCCTCTGGCCAGCCCTCGATTGAAGATGGCCTAAGTATTCGGGACATGACTATTTTTTTTGGACGAAGGGATATGACTTGGTTGGTCGCTAGGAGCGATTATCGATAGTTTTATCCCTTGAAAATTGATCAGTTTTTATGGAGTGAAATATATACTCATTTGATTACCAATATATATATATATATATATTATATACTCATTTGTATGCGCAGTAACGTTGGTAGTAGTTGAAAATCACAGGACTCCATTCCATTGCTCACCAGTAAAAACAGTTAAACAATCTTACCTCTCTCCCGGCTGCTACTTCTAGACGAAGATACCTAACAAAACTAATTACACAAAGTAGCTAGCTAAATATGAGGAGGAAAACTGGAGAAGGGAAAACTGCAGAACCTTCTGAATTATTTTCCGCCGTAGCTAATTATTAAGACTCCCTAACAAGTAAACAAACTTCCTAGCTAGCTAATTACTAAATCCGGCTATAAATATCTCTCCATCCATGCTCCTATATAAATATATACATTAATTATTCATTCTATTAAGTAAATAATTAAACAGAAAAACCTTGCTCATCTAGCACTTTCTTGAGATGGCTTCTCATCCCGGAAATCTTAATGCCAATATGCGGTGGTTGTTTTTGGGCCTTTTCATCGTCATTATCGTCGGCTTCGCTCCAAACCCTATTTTGGCTAAGAAAACAAAAGTTGATGGAATGAAATTGAACGTGATTGACAGTTGCTGGAGATGGAACTCGAATTGGAGAAGTGACCGGCAGGAACTTGCGTCATGTTCAGTGGGATTTGCTGGGAAAATGAGCAACAACGCAGGAAGTGATGTCAAATACTATCAAGTCACGGACCCTAGTGATAATGCGTTGGACCCCACACCAGGAACTTTGAGATATGGGGTTACCATGATCAGAGGGAAAAAGTGGATCACCTTTCGGAGGGACATGCGGATTCAGCTCCAGAAACCTCTTCTCATTAGTAGTTTTACTGCCATTGATGGAAGAGGTGCTACTGTTCACATTGCCGGCAATGCGTGTTTGGTAGTCTTTAAGGTAACTCTTTAATTAATTAGACTCGTACAATTGCAACACATGTACATATGTATGTCAAGATCATGAATGTTGGTCATTAACATGGTCACTAACTCTTAAATTTAATATCAAAGGTAAAGAACATACTTATGTCAAGGTTATAAATCTTTGGTCCCTAGGTGATCAAGACAACATACTCCTGTCAAGATGTGGTCAATGTTGAGATCATGAATTTTTGGTCCCTAGTAAAGAGGAAGATCTAGAAGTCAGGTCATCAAATACAGTCAACAATTTAAGTCCAGTCATTAAGTAGTTTATTTACCCTTGTGACTGTAATTAGTACAGACAATTAGGAACTTCATTGTAACTAGCAGATGTCCACACATGCTGTGCGAACAGTTTCATTTCATTTTGTTTTTATGCGATTAGTTTTTAAAATTCTAAAAAAAAAAAAAAAAATTCTGTTATGAAATATGGGACAATGATGGAGCAATTTCTTCTAACGTAAAGCATACATTTGTTTATTTAATTTTTATTTTTTTTTAATAGGGCATAATATGCTTAAATGGTTGTGAGGTTGATGTAAAATACATCAGAATTTATGTTGCATGTAATTACTAAATTACCGATATTTTTTTTATTTTTTGCTCAATTTGATGAGAGATTAGAATGGTAATTTCATAAAATTTTTGTTGACAAACATACTTCCACCCCAGTGTCTTATTTCCCAACCTGCCATTTAATGAAAATGTTAATAACATATTTATCCTTTTATAAGAAGACTCTTAAACCCTAATTTAATTAATTACTAAAACTTTGAAAAAAAATAACAAGAAATAATTTAAAATATAAATAAATAATGGTGGGTGGTGTGTGATATCTTCGACGGAGAGGCTGGGAAAGATTGGAGGAAGGAATGGGTGTGTGCTAGACGAAGGCAAGAAACTTCAATGGAGGAAAAAGAGACTTGGGGGTGAGATTTGGGGTTTTGATAGAAAAGAAGGAAGAAGGGTGGTTTGGGGATCTGGGGTCTCTACATGGTGGTGATAGGTGTGAGTACTATATAGATATGGAATTCGGTGAAAATAGAGGGTGGGGAGTTGGATAGAGATTGGGGTGGTAGATGTGGGGTTAGTAGGAAGGGATATTATGCAATGGATGCCACGATTTGAAGGACATGCGTGGTTTGAAGGAGAAGATGAATGTCCAAGTCTTAGGTCTTGCATTTTCTTTCATTTCTGTTTTTATTTATTTGTTTTAATATTATTTAAAGATATATTAGAGTTAGTTAAAAACTATATTAGGGTTATTTTAGGAATAATGGTGGGTGAGAAAATAACATTTTATGTTTTTAATTTTTTATGGATGGGTGAGATTAGGGGTGTGGTATCCACACACCCTTTTAATTTTCGATCGTCGGATCAGATGAATTGAAGAAGATCAAATGATAGAAAGTAACAAGGGGTGTGTGAGAAGTAAAAAGGCATGTGTGGATAGCATACCCTGTGAGATTATCATGTGGGTGGGAAAATAGGACACTGGGGTGAGTCTAATAGCACTCTAGTTCTATTAATAGGTTGTTTAGATTAGAAAAAGCTATATATTTATTCAATCAAAAAGAAGAATATTCTAGAAACTTCATTTCCTTTTACCTATGTGGTCAAGACATTCTGCTGAGATGATTCACTTATAGAGGTGTATTCAATTAAGAATTTGAGAGATTTCAATAGATTTATAAATTCATGGAGTTTAAGGGACTTTAATTGATATCTAGAGATTGCTTGAAAAAGTTTGATTCAATTCCCTCGAAATCTCAGGGAGATATGAGAGATTTGTGAATACTTAAATTGCACTACGAAATCTCTCTAATACCCTCAAATTTCTCAACTTTTTAAAATTCTTTAAAATAAATTTCTAATTGAATACACCTGGATTTCTAAGGATTTTAACTCACTATCTTAAAATCCTGATTGAATACACATTGAATTTCAAATAATCACTTAAAATCCTGATTGAATATCCCTATATTCATTAAAATAATTAAAATCCCTCGAATTCTCAATTGAATACACCTCCTTAATTATTAGAGTATCAAAATCAAACTTCAAACCAACCAAGTGCATGCATGTTAACTACTAACTAATTGATGATTATTTTGTAATTAAGTACACCCAATTGATATTATTTAAATTCAGGCAAGCGATGTAATCATCCATGGACTACGAATCCACCATTGTCGATCCCAACCAGCAAGCTCAGTTATGGGTCCAGATGGAAAGATAAGGCAACTAGGGCAGGTCGACGGAGATGCTATCAGGTTGGTAACTGCATCAAAGGTTTGGATAGACCACAATACACTCTACGAGTGCCAGGACGGCCTTCTCGATGTTACTCGAGGATCTAGCCTTATCACCATCTCCAACAATTGGTTCAGAGACCAGGACAAGGTTATGCTTCTTGGCCACGATGATGGCTACGTTCGGGACAGGAACATGAGGATCACAGTAGTCTATAACCATTTTGGACCCAACTGCAACCAAAGAATGCCAAGGTACGTAGTATGTCGCAATTATTGTTAATGCATGCATATTAAATTTAATAGATACTTGATACCTAAACCCTATTTAATTATCATGACATGAACCTATACTTCCTTTGACATGGGATTTAATTAGACACTGTACTACTCTTGTATTCGTATCTCGTATGAACCACGGTTACAGAGATGCTGGACATGATCGCGATTGACCTTGGTCGTGAATCGTGATTGTGATTATGGGCCTAAACTCTAAACCCAAAACCATAATCCTACTCCACCAAACAAAGCCTAATTGTGTAAAAAGCTATATATATACATGGAACTGTTATTAGCACTCTAAAAATTTTATTCTATACTGCACGCAAATGTATTTTTCTTTCTAATTATAGAAAATTTGGAGTGTCAAATGAGATTTTTGGAGTACTAATAACAATTCCCCATATATATATATATATGTGTGTGTGTGCACAGGTCTCTTAGTGCACACACAACTAGCTATTTATTAATTATATAGCAACATTATATAATTATCTATTCGGTACTGGATGCAGGATTCGCTATGGATATGCACATGTCGTGAACAACCTCTACAGAAAATGGTCACAGTACGCCATCGGGGGAAGTATGAATCCTAGCGTTAAGAGTGAAGCCAACCTCTTTATTGCACCAAAATCGTTAAACAATAAAGAGGTGACTCAAATATATATTGGTTTTCATGATTCACACACACATATATTTATTCATGAAAACTAACTAGTATATTCTCCTATACATACTACACATGCACAGATCACTTGGAGGAAAGACAGCATTGAGAACAAGAACTCGTGGATATTTTACTCTGTGGGAGATATCTTCGAAAATGGGGCTTCTTTCGTCCAATCAGGCACAGGTGGAGCAAAGCCTCACTATAACAGGGAACAAACTTTCGGAGTTGTTGACGCCAAATCCGTCCGGTCATTGACAAGGTCATCAGGCGCTTTAACATGCATCAAATCCAGATGCTAATTAGGTGTCAGCTGTCTCATTGTGGGGATCATCGAACCAATAACACTCGAATTAATTAATGGCGTAATGAAATAGCCCTTGTAAGACGTAATATTAATTTCTTGCTCGTTTTGACTGATGGAGTGATAATTTTCTGGATCACCTTGAAATCTTTGTTACAGCAGTTTAACTACATATATTGAAAAGGAAATAGGAGTGTGTACCTAATGAATATTACAAATATAAAAAATAAAATAAAAAGCAGACTTTGGATGTGATTTTTAACGAGTATGATATTCATAACATGTTTTTATACCACATTTTCATACCATCTTGAGTGACATTTGATGTGGACAACTATATCATTTGAATTAATCAAATTTTTAAATTTAGTTCATTATTTAATAAACTAATAATTAAGAAAAACTAGTTAATTAAATAATAATTGTGTTATACGAGGAGTCTTTCTCCTCCCTTTCCTTGGGTTTTACAATTTTTTCAAATGATGTGGCTGTCCACATCAGATGCAACATAAGGTGGTATAGAAATGTGGTATAAAAACATGGTATGAATAACATTACTCATTTTTAACTATTAATTTTCTTTGACTGAAAATTTGTTGATTTTTTAGTTTTGGCTTTTTAGCCAAAATGCTCTCTAAGATTTGAATAACTCATCACTTTGGTTCTTGAGATTTGAAATCAATAGAAGTGGTCTCTGAGTTTGTCCATCATTAATCATTTTGGTCATTCCTTGAAAAATTAAGGACCAAATGACAAAAATACCCTCAATTTAATAAACAATTGGCCAAAATGATTTGACAAAAATTGAGGGTATTTTGTCATTATATCTTTATTTAATGAAGATTTTTCAGGAAATGACCAAAATGATTGAGGGTATTTTTGTCATTATATCTCAGGGATCATTTTGACTAAAAAGCCTTTAGTTTTTTTATTCGAAGTCCTGACATTAATGTAATAATGCATTTCTATATAGGTTATTATATTTTTAAAATTTAAAATTGAAATTTGTACTTGTTTATATTAATGAGATTTCAAATAAAACCTATAATTGTGGAATTAACAATACTAAAAGATAAATTATGCTCTCTGGTCTATTATTTTCTATTTTAGTCTAAATTAACTGTGACATCCCGTCCCGGAAATACCGAAATGTACGTATGAAATTACAATTTTATCCCTAGTGTGCTTTCGTCACGTTTTGGTTGTTGTGTTGTGGCATGTGTTTGGAACCTCACACACTTCCACACACACACAAACACTATCCTTCTCTCTCTCCCTCTGTCTTCTCTCTCTCCCGAGTCCTCTATCCTTCTTCTTCTTCCTAAAAACGTACGGACCAACACACATACCCATCAAACCGTGACAGATCGAGGAAACTAAGGACACCATTCAACTCGTGAGGTCGAGGCGAGCACAACCATACCATTTTCAGGTAGGAACCTCAACGTTTTCACGTCGAATTCACAAGCCCCGATTTATGTACTGTTCATGCAAAATTTATACGTTGAGTTTTTGGGATTTCTAAGCTCGTAGGTAGCTTGGTGGTGTCCCAAGGAGCCTCGGAGTGCTTCGTTGGACGAAATTGGACGTCGGGATCGTCCTACTCGAAGTTGGCCGGTTTTGGTTGTTTGCACAGGTAAGATTTCGTAACCTTTAGCCTTTAAAAGTGGTCCAACGTGATTCTACTAGTTTAGGGCTTTCTTTTGGTCCAAGAATCATAGAAAACGGTTGAGAAACGAAGGAGAATAGTTAGTTTAAAGTTTTTCCCAGTTTCCGGCGACCGGAGTCCGGCGAGGGTAGGCCGGAGAAGAAAGGGGAATATTCCGTCAAGTTTGACGGAATATTCCTAACGGCAGTGACGGTATCCGGTTAGATTTGACGGAATATTCCGTCAGTTTAACGGAATATTCCTGACGGCGTCTGTTGACACCGTCAGTGTGCCTGGCACGTGGCCGCGCGTGGGGGGCGCGTAGGTCCGTGCCTGTGCTGGCGCGTGGGGGCGCGTGCGGGGTCCAAATTTTTTTCTAAAAATATGGTTGTGACCCTGAGGTTGTGTAGAGCACGTGGGTATATTCATTTGTCCATTTTGAGCAATGTATGAGAAGTTATTACGAGAAACGGGTTATGTGCTTTAAAGTTAACGTTTTTATAGTTGTTTCGCATTTAGGTGACACGTACCCAGAGGACGAGCGTGCACACGCGAGGCAGGGGGGCTACGACCCTTCTACATACCAGTGAGTGGGCTTTTGTTTTCCGTATATACCTATATACATTTATATTCCCAGAAATTGATTTAAAAAGGGTTATTTGCCTTATGCCATGCATATTATTATTATCGTTTATGCGTCATCACATTTATTAGTAGGGGCATGCATATACATATTTATATGTGGGTGCTGTGGAGGCATAGGTAAGTGCCAGGTAAGCGTTAATTAACGATTGCATTAATTAGTGGTTGGAGATGCTTAGAGAGCTCATAACCTGCACCCCCGGTGTTAGTGCTCCCGCCCAGAGTAGGGCACAGTCCTTCACGTGTTGTTCACCTCCCGCACCATACGCTCAGCTTGGATCCAAGCTAGGTGCATAGGCCTGTCGTACAGACCACAATAGGTGGTTCCGACTCGTAGGTGACCCGCGATTATTCGCACAGCCTTCACGTGATCGTAGCACTAGAGCGTATATATATGTTACACCCAGGCTTGTCGTATAGACCACTTTAGGTGGTTCCGACTCGTGGGCAGGTTTAGATATCGAGATTGAGATTTGAGCTCTAGATGCAGCCGTACAGGTCACGTTAGGTGACTCCGGCTGCCAGATTACATGATATTGTTATGGTTATACCTGGGCACTTGCATATCACTTTGAGATTGTGGCATGGCATATCTTGAGCATGATTGGTATACCCTTGAGCATGTTTTGCATGTTTACACATACGTATATATGTTTATTTTCTGGGAAGTATACAGGTTTTACGGCGAGGGGTTAGAAAGTATTTTGTAAATGGTTTTAGAAAGAATTGTTTTTGCCCACTCACGCTTTTGTTTTGCGCCCCTCCAGGTTCTAGTTGCTTAGCCGTTGCGGTGGTTTCCCTTGTGAGCTTTTCGGCGTTCTGACAGACACTCCACATCGTAGGGTCGCCTTCGGGCGTACTATTGTTGTCGTTTCATTTGGACTGCTTTAGACCTGCTCTGAATTTGTATCGCACTAACTAGCACTCATTTTAGTACTTGTATGCTAGTTTTTAATTTATTCGTACTTTTATATTACTACTTATTAGCTTCCGCACGTGCACATGGCTACGTCACCTTTGTGTGACGGCCAGCACGCTCCGATCTCGGTCGGGGTGTGTCAGTTTGGTATCAGAGCCTAGGTTTGGCAGTCCTGTGTCCTTGTGAGTATTCTAATAATTTTGGTGTCTTCTGTCAGAACTATGCCGCCTCGTCGGGAACCCCGTCGCTCTTCTGAGCCTATGTTCCCCGATATTACTCAGTTGGGGGAAGCTTTTGCTACAGCCCTTCAGGCAGTGATGCGCCCTCCCCAGAGGACTCCTCTGCAAAACGATGTACAATCTGAAGTTGGATAAGTTTAAGGGCAGTGAGGGACCCGAGAGCGCAGAGCGCTGGCTAGAACATATAGAGAAGACTTTCCGGGTGCTACATAATCAGGGGAACTTGCCTATGGAGAGGTGGGTTGAGACGACCGCTTGGTTTCTGGATACGGAGTCGGCAGCTTGGTGGGAGCAGGAGCTTCGTAGGTTGACTCCGGATCAGAGGATTGATTGGAACGTGTTTACGGGGTTATTTAGGAGAAGATATGTACCCCCTGAGTACATTGACCGCAAGAAGCAGGAGTTTTCCGAACTGAAACAGCGGAAGATGTCAGCGAATGAGTACTACCGTAAGTTTACGGACTTGTCCCGTTATCACCCTGATGTCGCTGGTAATCCGGCGGAGATGCTCCGTCTTTTCCGTCTGGGCACCAGGAAGAAGTGGCGTTCTATGGCGTCTACGGTCCACAACGAGACTTATCGGGACTTCTATGAGATACTACTGAGGATCGAGGACTCCGAGAATATGTCGAGCGATACTGATGAAGAGAAGGACGGCAACCAGAAGAAAGATGACAAAGGCAAAGGTCAGGCATCGCTCGGGGCCCGTCAGACTCAGAGCTTCAAGAGAGGTGGAGCTAGTTCTAGTTCTTCGAGTGGTGGCTTCAGTGCCACTGGGCAGGGTCGTGGAGGTAGATTTTCTGGTGGCGCTAGAGGCCAGAGGCAGGGCGATGGTGGGCGAGGCAGAGCCCCTATTTGCCGCAGGTGTAACAACCGACATTTCGGTGAGTGTAGACGTGGTAGCAACGGTTGTTTCACATGTGGACAGGTGGGACATAGAGCGGCAAATTGTCCCCAGGGTCAGCAGCAGCAGAAACCGCAGCAGACCTTTATGCCCCCACCTGCACCACTCCAGCAGATCCAGGGTCCTAGTAGTTACGGCCAGACGGGTCGAGGTGGTGCTTACCACTATCAGGGTGATGCTGCCCCTTATGCTCCGGGGCAGTATCAGTACCCTCAGGATCCCTATTCCCAGAGTGGTTATCCCCAGTATTCAGGCGGCTATATGCCGTATCCTCCAGCCCCAGCGGGTGGTTCACAGTGGTATCAGGGAGGACAGTATCAGCAGGGGGAGATTGCCACTAGCAGTGCAGGATCTTCGAGACAGTCAGGCCAGCCCAGTCAGGGGCGTGGTGCTCAGGGACGCGGTGTTCAGGCGAGCCGAGGCCGCGGTGGGCGTCAGCAGGGACAAGGGCGTCTTCACAATATTTCTCTGCAGGACGCTCAGAACAACCCAGACTTGATTATGGGTACGTTGAACATTCTTGGTTGTTTTGCTAGAGTCTTAATTGATTGTGGAGCTACACATTCCGTAATTTCTCATACATTTGCTCAAGCGACGCAACCTCGCCCCACACCCCTAGGATATGATTTAGAGTTGGTTATGCCTAGGGGAGAGAGTTGCGTTGTAGATTGTGTGTACCCGGGGTGTCCAGTGATCGTAGAGGGTGTTGCTTTGTCAGCCGATCTTATCCCGTTAGATATTGTGGACTTTGATGTGATTCTGGGCACGGATTGGTTGCACTTCTATCGTGCCAACATTGACTGTTATGGAAAAGTGGTTACGTTTCACCGACCTGGACTACCTGTGGTTACCTTCGTGGGTGAGCAGAGTGGGGTGAAATATGGCGTTATTTCGGCGCTACGAGCGAAAAAGTTGTTAACTAAGGGTTGTCAGGGGTATCTGGCTCATGTGGTGCTGGATGAGGTTGTTACTAGCAGAATAGAGGATGTGAGAGTGGTCAGACACTTCCCTGATGTATTTCCTGAGGATTTACCTGGGTTACCCCCAGATCGAGACGTAGAGTTCACCATTGAGTTGATTCCAGGTACCAATCCTATTTCTTTAACTCCTTATCGTATGGCTCCTGCGGAGTTAAGGGAATTGAAAGTTCAGCTGCAAGAGTTAGTAGATAAGGGATTTATCCAGCCTAGTACTTCGCCTTGGGGTGCTCCAGTGTTGTTTGTGAGGAAGAAGGATGGAACTTTGAGACTGTGCATCGACTACAGGCAACTCAATCGGGTGACGATTAAAAACCGTTATCCATTGCCTCGTATCGATGATTTGTTCGATCAGCTGAGAGGTGCTTGCGTGTTCTCTAAGATAGACTTGAGGTCTGGTTACTATCAGCTGAAGATCAGTAGGGATGATGTCCCTAAGACGGCGTTCAGGACTCGTTACGGTCATTACGAGTTTCTGGTTATGCCATTTGGGTTGACGAATGCACCAGCCGCCTTTATGGATTTGATGAACCGAGTATTCCAGCCTTACTTGGATAGATTCGTCATTGTCTTCATTGACGATATTCTGGTGTATTCTAAGTCGAAAGCGGAGCATGTTCGACATCTTACTTTGGTGTTGAAAAGGTTGAGGGAACACCAGTTATATGCTAAGTTTAGCAAGTGCCAGTTCTGGTTAGACCAAGTTGCGTTCTTGGGGCACGTCGTTTCTGCTCAGGGTATTTTGGTTGACCCTCAGAAGGTTGCAGCGGTAGAGAGTTGGGAGCAACCGCGAACCGTCACCGAAGTGAGAAGTTTCCTTGGTTTGGCAGGGTATTATCGGAGGTTCGTTAAGGATTTTTCGGTGATTGCCTTGCCGTTGACGAGGTTAACGAGAAAGGATGTTAAATTTGAGTGGGATGATAGGTGTGAGCAGAGTTTCCAACGGTTGAAGCATTGTCTCACTCATGCACCTGTTTTGGCACTCCCAGAAGATAGCGGTGATTTCGAGGTTTATAGCGATGCTTCCTTGAATGGTTTGGGATGTGTATTGATGCAGCATGGTAGGGTGATTGCTTATGCTTCGCGGCAGTTGAAACCTCATGAGAGGAATTACCCTACACATGATTTGGAGTTGGCTGCTATCATTTTTGCGTTAAAGTTGTGGAGGCACTATCTCTACGGAGAAAAGTGCAGGATCTTTACGGATCACAAGAGTCTCCAGTATCTCTTTACTCAGAAGGAACTCAATCTTCGTCAGCGGAGGTGGTTGGAGTTGCTCAGCGATTACGATTGCACGATTGATTATCATCCTGGTCGTGCGAACGTAGTGGCTGATGCACTTAGCAGGAAGTCACAGGGCCGTATTAATGCGTTGTACGCTAGTCGTGCTCCTCTTTTGGTGGACTTGCGTACTACGGGGGTAAGGCTAGAAGCCGAAGATCGAGATGTGGCATTACTTGCTAATTTCCAAGTTAGGCCGATACTTGTTGATCGGGTGCTTGAAGCCCAAGTAACTGATCAGGAGACTCAAGAACTTATTCAAGCTCGAGAGCAAGGAAGGAGGCGAGACCTCAGAGTTCGGGATTCGGATGGCATGTTGATGCTAGAAGGTAGAATGTTCGTGCCTAAGAGTGTGGAGTTGAAGAAAGAAATTCTCGATGAAGCACATATCTCGGCTTATGCCATGCACCCAGGAGCTACTAAAATGTATCATACCATTCGACCATTTTACTATTGGCCGGGTATGAAGAGGGAGATAGCCGAGTATGTGAGCAGGTGTGCTGTTTGTCAGCAAGTTAAAGCAGAAAGGAAGAAGCCGTTTGGGTTATTGCAGCCGCTTCCCGTTCCAGAGTGGAAATGGGAAAATATCACCATGGATTTTGTGTACAAGCTCCCGCGTACACATAATGGCTTTGACGGCACTTGGGTGATCGTCGATCGACTCACTAAGTCGGCTCATTTTATTCCTGTGAGGGAGAAGTATTCCCTGAGCCGTTTAGCGGAGTTGTTCATTTCGAAAGTTGTGAAGTACCACGGTGTCCCAGTGAGTATTGTTTCGGATCGAGATCCACGATTTACGTCGAAGTTTTGGGTAGCTTTCCAGGAAGCTTTGGGCACGAGATTACTTTACAGCACGGCGTATCATCCACAGACAGACGGACAGTTAGAGAGAACTATTCAGACCTTGGAGGATATGCTGCGAGCTTCGGTGTTGCAGTTTGGTGACGCTTGGCACCAAAGATTGGATTTGATGGAATTTGCCTACAACAACAGTTTTCATTCGAGCATTGGCATGGCGCCATTTGAGGCCTTGTATGGCAGAGCTTGTCGCACACCGTTGTGTTGGTCAGAGGTTGGCGAAAGAGTTTTAGTGGGTCCAGAGATTGTCGAGGAGACTACTCAGAATGTTCAGGTGATTAAGTCTAACCTGAAAGCAGCTCAGGACAGGCAGAAGAGTCTAGCGGATCGGCGTGCTACGGACAGAACATATGAGGTCGGAGATTGGGTATTTCTGAAGCTTTCACCGTGGAGAGGTGTTGTGCGGTTCGGAAAGAAAGGGAAGTTGAGTCCCAGGTACATCGGACCATACGTGGTCACAGAACGAGTTGGTGAGGTAGCTTACAGGTTGGAGTTGCCCCCGGAGTTGGCTAGAGTGCATAATGTTTTTCACGTGTCTATGCTCCGACACTATGTTGCTGATCCATCTCACGTGATACCTCCTCAACCGCTTGAGATTAACCCAGATTTGACGTACGATGAGGAACCGGTGACGATCATTGATTGGAAAGAGAAGGTTTTGAGGAACAAGACAGTGAATTTGGTGAAGGTTTTGTGGAGGAACCATTCAGCCGAAGAAGCTACGTGGGAGACAGAGAATCGGATGAGGGATTTGTATCCCCGGTTGTTCTTTGACCACTAGGGGTTGTTATTTGGTTGTTTTGAATTTCGGGACGAAATTCTTTTAAGGTGGGAAGGTTGTGACATCCCGTCCCGGAAATACCGAAATGTACGTATGAAATTACAATTTTACCCCTAGTGTGCTTTCGTCACGTTTTGGTTGTTGTGTTGTGGCATGTGTTTGGAACCTCACACACTTCCACACACACACACACACTATCCTTCTCTCTCTCCCTCTGTCTTCTCTCTCTCCCGAGTCCTCTATCCTTCTTCTTCTTCCTAAAAACGTACGGACCAACACACATACCCCTCAAACCGTGACAGATCGAGGAAACTAAGGACACCATTCAACTCGTGAGGTCGAGGCGAGCACAACCATACCATTTTCAGGTAGGAACCTCAACGTTTTCACGTCGAATTCACAAGCCCCGATTTATGTATTGTTCATGCAAAATTTATACGTTGAGTTTTTGGGATTTCTAAGCTCGTAGGTAGCTTGGTGGTGTCCCAAGGAGCCTCGGAGTGCTTCGTTGGACGAAATTGGACGTCGGGATCGTCCTACTCGAAGTTGGCCGGTTTTGGTTGTTTGCACAGGTAAGATTTCGTAACCTTTAGCCTTTAAAAGTGGTCCAACGTGATTCTACTAGTTTAGGGCTTTCTTTTGGTCCAAGAATCATAGAAAACGGTTGAGAAACGAAGGAGAATAGTTAGTTTAAAGTTTTTCCCAGTTTCCGGCGACCGGAGTCCGGCGAGGGTAGGCCGGAGAAGAAAGGGGAATATTCCGTCAAGTTTGACGGAATATTCCTAACGGCAGTGACGGTATCCGGTTAGATTTGACGGAATATTCCGTCAGTTTAACGGAATATTCCTGACGGCGTCTGTTGACACCGTCAGTGTGCCTGGCACGTGGCCGCGCGTGGGGGGCGCGTAGGTCCGTGCCTGTGCTGGCGCGTGGGGGCGCGTGCGGGGTCCAAAAATTTTTCTAAAAATATGGTTGTGACCCTGAGGTTGTGTAGAGCACGTGGGTATATTCATTTGTCCATTTTGAGCAATGTATGAGAAGTTATTACGAGAAACGGGTTATGTGCTTTAAAGTTAACGTTTTTATAGTTGTTTCGCATTTAGGTGACACGTACCCAGAGGACGAGCGTGCACACCCGAGGCAGGGGGGCTACGACCCTTCTACATACCAGTGAGTGGGCTTTTGTTTTCCGTATATACCTATATACATTTATATTCCCAGAAATTGATTTAAAAAGGGTTATTTGCCTTATGCCATGCATATTATTATTATCGTTTATGCGTCATCACATTTATTAGTAGGGGCATGCATATACATATTTATATGTGGGTGCTGTGGAGGCATAGGTAAGTGCCAGGTAAGCGTTAATTAACGATTGCATTAATTAGTGGTTGGAGATGCTTAGAGAGCTCATAACCTGCACCCCCGGTGTTAGTGCTCCCGCCCAGAGTAGGGCACAGTCCTTCACGTGTTGTTCACCTCCCGCACCATACGCTCAGCTTGGATCCAAGCTAGGTGCATAGGCCTGTCGTACAGACCACAATAGGTGGTTCCGACTCGTAGGTGACCCGCGATTATTCGCACAGCCTTCACGTGATCGTAGCACTAGAGCGTATATATATGTTACACCCAGGCTTGTCGTATAGACCACTTTAGGTGGTTCCGACTCGTGGGCAGGTTTAGATATCGAGATTGAGATTTGAGCTCTAGATGCAGCCGTACAGGTCACGTTAGGTGACTCCGGCTGCCAGATTACATGATATTGTTATGGTTATACCTGGGCACTTGCATATCACTTTGAGATTGTGGCATGGCATATCTTGAGCATGATTGGTATACCCTTGAGCATGTTTTGCATGTTTACACATACGTATATATGTTTATTTTCTGGGAAGTATACAGGTTTTACGGCGAGGGGTTAGAAAGTATTTTGTAAATGGTTTTAGAAAGAATTGTTTTTGCCCACTCACGCTTTTGTTTTGCGCCCCTCCAGGTTCTAGTTGCTTAGCCGTTGCGGTGGTTTCCCTTGTGAGCTTTTCGGCGTTCTGACAGACACTCCACATCGTAGGGTCGCCTTCGGGCGTACTATTGTTGTCGTTTCATTTGGACTGCTTTAGACCTGCTCTGAATTTGTATCGCACTAACTAGCACTCATTTTAGTACTTGTATGCTAGTTTTTAATTTATTCGTACTTTTATATTACTACTTATTAGCTTCCGCACGTGCACATGGCTACGTCACCTTTGTGTGACGGCCAGCACGCTCCGATCTCGGTCGGGGTGTGTCATTAACCCTATAGGATGTTAAATTGAGGTATTAGATGAAAATTTTAAACTCATAATAGATTATAGTTGTTGTTAATTTGTTATGTGTTAAATTCATAATTTGATATCGTGGATCAATTCGGTCTTTGTAGCTTGTAATGTTGATTGTAAAAAGATTATGAATGAAAAAGTTGATAGTTTATCATTTAATTTTTCAATGTTATTATTGTGATATTTTTTGGGAGCTTTTAAATTGGGACCACCTGACGTTAAAATTCTGGATCCACCATTGTCCACACCACTTGTAATATATAACGTACTTCCAATGTACAAATAGCAAAATAATCGGAATCGTTCATTTTTTTTTTTTTATCATCATAAGGATCATCTATGCAAAAGAAAATCATTCGTCATACTTATGTATCAAACAAATTGACAATTTTAATAAAAAGTAGTATTTTCATGCAAATATATGGTTGAACGATCTCTAGAAAATATTTTTTTCACAGCAATGATCTTTAGAAGATGATCACAACAGTAGTGTTTGTATGATAAAAGTATGTTAAGCAAATTAGGTGTTTTGAAATTGATCGTGATGAAAAGGTTAATAATTTCACCCATGGAGTGGATACAAGAAAAGGTTAAATTTCTTAGTGTGACAATTGATGATCGTGATGAAAAACAATTAAGCAAATTATGTGTTTTGAAATTACACAATTTCAGCAGTTGGATGATGAAATATCTTAAAGTTTGAATATGCATTAAAATCTGTAAAAGGGATGATGCTACAAATACTATCTACTTGAATTATATTTAGTAGATCACATAATGTAGTAATATTAATTGATGGTTGAATTCCTTGTTTAAATCACTAAAAAATGTATTCACCTATCAATCGTCATACCATGTGGTTTACAAAATACAATCTAACAACATGATCTCTCTAATATTTTTCTTTGTGAATGCGTACCTTCATGGCATTGTGATAAGCAAAATCAGGCAAATTGATTAGAAGAGAGAGACAACCATCAACGTGTTGTGCCTTGGCTGATTATCTTCACCAATATACAAACCCACAGTTGAATAGTTTAAAATACAAGAAATAAAGACACCGAGAAATTTACGAGGTTCGGCAAAAACCTGCCTACGTCCTCGGAGAGATATTGCTCTTCACTATGAGAAAAACAGTACAAGTTACACATGAGTTAAATCGACATAACCCAATCCCATATCCCTTGTATACCCTCTCACAGAATTTTCCCAAGAGCCTCACTCTACCCCAAGAGTTCTTTCACAAGAGATTTTTCACTCTAGCTCTCTAGATTTTTTTCTCACCCGTGCCCCCTTGTTTAGCCAAATGCTCTCACCATCTCTTTTTATGCTTTTCTTCATCCTAGCCAAATAATTATGGCTTTGAAAAAGCCACAAAACAAGGAGCAAATTAAGCCACAAAATAAGTCACAAAACAAGGAAACATAATCCTCATCATGATGTTCCCTCATCAATTTTGTTTTGTTTCCTAGCCTAATTTGGCCACTATCCAACAATCTCCACCTTGGCCAAATTGTACCAAAGTCCATTGGCCTTACGTACCAACATGCACACTCTGAATCAACCTCGTTGGTCCTGTTCCGATTCAGTCACTGCCAATGCATGTGCAGCTGCAGCAAGCAAAAAAAAACATTTAGCTTCATACAGGATCTCGACACATCCTCGTCTCCTCCAGCAGGTTTTCCTCCTCTTCATTGTCTGCAACTTGGAAACTTGTCAGTGCACCCATTTCCAGCAACACCCGTCGAGCCAGACAAACATTCCTCACACTTCTCATTCTTTAGGACCATCTCATCACCTGTGAATCCCATAGCTCCACCTGCTGCAAAACCCCTGCAACACTTGAGACTATACATCACCAGGAGATGTGTTGCTTCGAGTACCTAGAGGGCATACTCGAAGTCTTCCGCCACAAAATTGCTGCTACCTGGACCAAGATCATCCTTTCTTTTTCTCAAAGGACAATTTATCTTTTTATGCCCGAATTCTTTGCAGTCATAGCATTGTGGTCCCTTGCCTTTGGAGCTTGATTTGAACCTGCTGTCTCTCTCAAATCCTCCTCCCAATTTTCTTCCATGATTCCAACCTTGAACAGCTAAAGCAGTCTCGTGCCCACCATCAACAATGGTCTTCCTCTTTTGTGTATCATAAGACACCAAAGAAGCATGCACCTGCTCCAAACTTACTGTATCTTTTCCATGCAATAAGGTTGTCACAAGATTCTCATACGAATCTGGAAGTGAGGTAAGAAGTAAGAAGGCTTTATCTTCTTCCTCAACCTTAACATCAACTTTCCTCAATTGATCCAAGTATCCATTGAACACATTCATGTGGTCCATGAGATTCCCGCCTTCATCCATCTGCAGCTTGTACAGCTTCCTCTTCAGATGTAACTTGTTGGTCAAACTCTTAGCAATATAGAGTTTTTCCAACTTCTCCCACAGTGCAGGCACAGAATCTTCATCCATAACATTGTTGATAATGTTATCAGCTATGCAGTGTCGAATCGTGCTAACACAACGCAACTCCAGCTCCTCCCACTGGTCATCTGTCATTTCTTTAGGCTTCCCATCTTTTCCCTTCAAAGCTCTAACCAAGCCTTGTTGAGTCAAGACATCCTTTACTCTCATCTGCCAGAGAGTAAAACTGCCCTTCCCATTAAACTTCTCAACTGAAAACGACATGTTTGTAGTCATCATGGTGAATAATAAATCTGAACCTTCAATGAACCAAAGCTTCCAACAAAGCTCTGATACCAATTGTTGTGCCTTGGCTGATTATCTTCACCAACATACAAACCCACAGTTGAATAGTTTAAAATACAAGAAATAAAGACACCGAGAAATTTACGAGGTTCGGCAAAAACCTGCCTACGTCCTCGGAGAGATATTGCTCTTCACTATGAGAAAAACAGTACAAGTTACACATGAGTTAAATCGACATAACCCAATCCCATATCCCTTGTACACCCTCTCACAGATTTTTCCCAAGAGCCTCACTCTAACCCAAGAGTTCTTTCACAAGAGATTTTTCACTCTAGCTCTCTAGATTTTTTTCTCACCCGTGCCCCCTTGTTTAGCCAAATGCTCTCACCATCTCTTTTTATGCTTTTCTTCATCCTAGCCAAATAATTATGGCTTTGAAAAAGCCACAAAACAAGGAGCAAATTAAGCCACAAAACAAGCCACAAAACAAGGAAACATAATCCTCATCATGATGTTCCCTCATCAATTTTGTTTTGTTTCCTAGTCTAATTTGGCCACTATCCAACACAACGAAGTCGGAGAACAATTGAGCCACCTCATTAATCTCTGAATCGCTCAACACTCCCAAAAGTTGATTAACCATTAGATTTATAGCCACTTGCCAAAAGTACAAAACAGTACTAAAATTGGTGAATTAATTAGTTAAAGTACAAACATCCTGGAGAAGTATGGATTGATTGGTTTGAAAATTGCTCATAGTGTGAGTCATAATCATATGTATGTCCTCCAAGAAATTAAACTTTGATTTAAGTTTGTGGTCTAGGCGCATCATGTTTGACGCGATTCCGTGAAGCTTTCGGTGTGGCTCTCCTAATTTGCAATTCTCTGTGATAAACTGGGATCAAAATACATACCAATTACTCAGAAAATTAGTTTCTTCTCTTCTGCCTACCAACTACTCGAACAAAAGCTCCAGTGAAAGATTTCTTCAGATTTCTCAATATGGTTACTGCCGCTTAGTTGCAGATTGTACAATTTCCGATCACAAGCCTCCTTTCAACAATGTCTACTTCTGTTACAGTGAAACTTGATGACTCCAACTATGGTGGTTATAAGGGTAATAATCACTACAAAATTCTTATTATTAGAGGCAATTTTATTTGCATCTATTAACTATTATTAGGTGTAATTGTTGTTAATTTCTGCCTCTAAAGTTAAGGAGTGGCAGATAAAAGATTTGCCACTAATACTGTCGTTGCTATTACTCCATCCGCACCTAATAACATCACTTTCCGCCCCTATTACCTTTCCTGCCATCCTGGCAGTTAAAGCAATTGAGGCATACAATTCTGTCCTTATTGTAGAATTATATTTAATTTTAATCGTTTAATTTTAATCTCCTTGTAAATTAGATTAATATATACTTACTTTTTTGGTCAAATACATACATACATACATACATATACATATATATATATATATATATATATTCTAGATATTCTTCTTGAATGTTAAATCTTTGATTTACAATGTTTATAGGGAATACATGAAAGAGGAAGAAGTACAAATTTAGCTCAAAATGTAGTAGATATAGAATTATAACAAAACTTATATCTAATCAAAGACTCAATCTTCAGCCTCCAAAAATCCAATGCATACGTCTTTTATCGTTCCTTCATCCCTGCAGATACAGTAGAGGGAGATGAGAGAAAAGTTAACAGATTTCCACAAAATAAAACTTCAATTGAAAAACCTAGATAAAAGTGAAATATAAGAGAAAGTAATGTTTAAATACAAACAGAACTCACAAATAAGTAATAAAAAAAAGAAAGAAAAGAGAAAAAACTTGTATTGTCACCCTTTTTCAAAAGAATTGTACATTAAATATGCAAAAGCAAAACCAACAAACTGGTCTTGGATTCCAAGATCAGCCAATTTAGCGGCGGACCATTTGACGTCGCGTAGTTGTGTGGAGATGTGTGATGTGTCTTGGGTTGCTGGGCCCCCATCTTCACTGGTGCATATGTTGAATAAGGATGGCTTACCATGTTCGCCTTAAGTTGGTGTTAGTGGTGCAAGGGGGGACTCTTTGAGGTTGTTTCGAGTGTCCGGTCTTCTTACCCCTTGCACTTCTGGTTTGTTTTTTGCTTGTTAGCCTCTTGTTCAGCTTTCGTTGTTCTCTTTGGCTTCTTTTACCCTAGTTAATGCATCTCCAGTTTTCCAAAAAAATAAAAATAACAAAGAAAGCCCAACCCCAAATCGAACCGGTTCATAAGGTAATCTTTTAAAAATAAAACCTAGAAATCTTACACCAAGTTAAAAGTATAAGAAAGTCTATAAGTGAAGATTAGCACAAAGCCTTTACCTTAAAATTTCTTGAAAATTTTCAATCAGTTCTACTTCGAATTCTTCAAATCCGGGCACTCTCCCCCTTCTTACATTTTGTCGATCATTTTTTCGCTTTCTAGAATATCAAAATGAAGAAATAGAGAATAAAAGATTATGAAGAAGGAGGAAATGAGAAAAAACACGAGTTCAAAAGGAATGAGTAGATGGAGGGTCTATGCGCGTGAAAGGTTGGAAATGAGAGAAATAAGGAAGGTGGGTGCATAGGTATCGGAGAATTAGGATTTTAGGAGTTAATATCTTTTGATTTATGCATTAAACACGTTCAAAATAAACGAAAAAAATACGTAAATACCTAACTAAAATTATTAAATTTCATTAAATATATTTGAGGCCCATTTATTCGCCTCCAATATATGAAATTAATAGCAACAATTTTTATTTCGCTCCTATCACTTTCATTAGAGGCAAATTTATATATTCACCCCTAATGCAAATTAATAGAGACAAATCCCTATTTTCGCCCCTAAGCTACTGCCCCTGATAATCAATATTCTTGTTGTGTAATTTTCGAGGCAAAGAAAGAAGAAGGTCTTAGTACAACTCTGGTCCCTAATATCCTAGCACTCTAGGTACACCAAAACCATATCAGTCCATCTGTCCTGATCATCTTTCTGAAATTTTTCTTATCAAGGAAAACCTCCAACAACTAATCTCATAACTGTGCATGCTAATCATCAACCTTCTGCATTCACTGAGTAGTTTTGGATTGCAGATACTGGTGCCACCTCACACATGACTTATGAGCAGGCTAACTTGGAACTTGTTACTCCATATCAAGGAAATGACACAACAACCACTGCAAGTGGTGCATGTTTGCATATTTCTAATGTTGGCATATCTCAATTACTAGTTTCAAATCTTTCATTTGCTCTAAAGAATGTTTTACATGTTCCAAAACTATCTCAACACTTATTATCCATTTATCAACTCTGCATGGATAATAGGTGCATATTCATTTATGATGATGTTTCTTTTTGGATTCATGACAAATTCATAGGGAAAATACTCTTCAAGGGACTGTGTAGAGTTAGTTACTATCTCATTCCATTCAAAATCTCATAGAAGGTGTCACCTACCCCACCCAAATCACATGCATGCTTTCTTACAAATCCAGTTAATTCAAGCTTATGGCATAAAAAGCTACGACACACATCCAATAAGATCACTTCTGCAATTCTTCATCAATCTCAGGTTCCTACATCACTAGACACATGCTCATCTATCTATACATCATGTTTAGAGGGAAGAGTTCACCAAATTACCACAACCTTTACAGATTATACATAGTGATGTGTGGGGACATGCTCCTTTACTTTCCTATGAAGGATTTTGGTACTATGTAACCTTCATAGATGAATTTTTTTCATTACATAATAAATCAGAAGTGTTTGCAACATTTGTCCAATTTCATGCATGCTTGTTTACTCAATTTTCTGCAAAATCAAAAATATTTCAAAGTGATGATGGAGGTGAATACATAAGCACAAAGTTTCAACAATTCTTATCACAAAATGGTATCCTACATCACAAATCATGTTCATACACTCCTGAACAAAATGGATTGGCATAAAGAACGCATAGGCACACTTTAGAAACAGCAATTACACTCACTACTTTATATTGCAAAATTGCCTAGTCAATTCTGGTTTCATGTTTGTGCTACTGCAACTTACTTGATAAATAGGATGTCTCTAAAAATGCAATCTCCATTTCAAAAACTGTATAATAAGGTTCACGATATTAAGCACCTAAGAATATTTGGTTGTGCATGTTTTCGACTACTTAAACCATATAATATATCCAAACTTCAACCCAAAACTACAACATGTGTTTTTCTAGGATATGCATGACATTATAAAAGGTTTCATATGTCTAGATATTGCTGCTGATATACTATATGCATCCAAACATGTCTTATTTGATGAAACCACTTTTCCATACTCAAATCCTGCATTATTTCACAAAACAGCAGCATTGCCATCTGCTTATTCACAAATGAATTCACCAAACAATACCAATACCGATCATTTCATTAATAAATCAAACATTATCACCTTCATATCATTCAACTACATCTACAGCCTCAGAGTCATTAAATGTGCATTCATTTAGAGCCTCAGATTCCTTATTTGGATCTAGAGCATAAGATTCTTTGTAAACAGTTGCATCTAGTGCCACAGAGTTTATTTCCTCACCTATACATAGTTTAAATTCAACATAAATGTCCTGTGAACCTCAAATACAACAATTGTCACTACCAGCTCAAGTACATAATACTTTATCCCTGTGGATCCTGATTTCCAACATAAAAAACTCAATGTTGTTTTGCCAATTCCTATAAATGTGCACCTTATGTAAATAAGATCCAAGAATGGAGTTTTCAAAGAAGAAAAAAGAAAGAAAAAAAGCATTCTCTGCAACTGTCTGTCAAAACTAAAAACTTTCAAAGCTGCATTGAAAGTGCCAGAATGGCAAGATGCAATGAAGAAGTAAATTGATGCATTACATTCTCAAAAGACATGGTTTTTAGTTCCTTTAGCACCTGATAAGAATCTAGTTTGGTGCAAATGGGTATATAAAATCAAGAACAATGTAGATGGATATGGGGTAAGGTATAAGGCCAAACTTGTGGCAAAAGGTTATAGTGAGGAAGAGAGTATAGATTACTTGGAAACCTTCAATCCTCTGGTCTAACCTACAACTATTGGACTAATCTTTGCCTTAGGTGCTTAGTTCAAATGGCCTCTTAGCCAACTGGATGTGAAAATTTTTCTATATGGAATTATACAGGAAAAAGTCTATATGGAACAACCTCCAGGGTTTGAGACCTTAACACATCCATCACATTATGTTTGCAAACTCCAAAAATCATTATATGGCCTTAAGCAAGCTCCTAGAGCTTGGAATGAAAGATTCACAAGTTTTTTTTTTTTATCAGATTTGGGGTTTCAAGCTTCACAAGCTGATCCATCTTTGTTTGTTCAGCATTCCTCCAAAGACATTATGCTATTTCTTATGTAGGTTGATGATATGATACTCACTGGTAGTGTTTCTCAATTGATAACTCAAGTGTTTGTAGATCTTATTGCAGAATTTGAAATGAATGATTTGTGCACACTACACTATTTACTGGGGTTACAAATTAGTTATACTTCAAAGGGGTTGTTTGCGTCACAAACAAAGTATATAAATGAGTTGATTGATAAAGTGGATCTACAAAACTCTAAACCATGTGCTACACCATGTTTACCTTATCATAGGTTACTTAAGGATGATGAGAAACCTTATCACAGTCAATACAAGAGTATTATTGGGGGACTCCAATATCTCACATTCACAAGGCTAGACATAACTTTCTCAGTGAATCATGCTTGTCAGTTCATGCATAATCCCATGGAATCTCATGTGATTGCAGTCAAAAGAATTATCAAATACCTCAAGGGCACTTCTACCTATGAAGTTCATTTCAAACCAAGATCAATGCATTTGCAGTATTATAATGATGCAGATTGGGTTGGTGATCCAAATGATAGGATATCAACCTTAGGTTTTGTTGTGTTTCGTGGTTCAAATCCCATCACATGGGCATCAAAGAAACAACATATTGTCTCCAAGTCATCTACAAAAGTAGAAGATGGAACCCTTGCAATTACTGTTGCAAAACTTGCTTCGATTAGACAGTTATTCTGTGATTTGCATGTTCCTCTACATTTACCATCAATGATATACTGTGACAACATTTCAACTATTAGACTCTCCACAAATCATGTGTTTCATGCTAAATTAAAACTCAATGAGATTGACTACCACTTTGTGAGGGACAGAGTCACTCGAGGGGATCTTCAAGTCCAACATGTTTTTTCTGCAGAACAATCAACAGATGTTCTTACAAAGGGTTTATCAACACCATTATTCTAGCAACACCATGGCAATCTAATGCTCAGTTCACTCAAGTATCAGATTGAGGGGATGTAAGAGTAATGAAGACCAAAACCATGATCCAAGTGAAGAATTCAATGCTCCAAATGAAGAAGAAATCAGAGGACAAGCTAGTGCCACTTGTCAATAAATGAGATAGGTAATTATGTGAAGTTTGTTAAGAGTGTAGTTAGTTGAGATAAGGTAATTAGAATATAATCCAATAGCTTAGCTTACAAGTCTTGTAATACTATAGCTATATACAGTACCATTCTATTTCATTACTTGGACAATCAAGACAAGCAATTCCCAATTCTAAAACGCTCTCTCTCTCTGATTCTCTGCATTCCTTCACCTGAGTTCTTCAAGATTTCTTCGATCTTCATAAAAGGTTGGGTCTGCTGATACCATAGGCCATCTTCCAAACAGACTGCATGAGGATATCTTCCCGAACCTCTGGACCTGTTCAACAAACCGAGGGGTGGGAAATCACGACCGCATTGTGCCAATTGAAGCTGTCGCCAACAATCGGCCAACCTCTTCTTCCTGGTGGCAATTGGCCAACCTTAAGCTTGCTTTTTCTGATCCTTACCGCCAACAACTTTGCAACAAAAGAAATAAAAATACTGTGGAGATCAAATGCAGGCAAGTGGCAGCTGGGAAAAGGTTTCCCATTTCCTAGTTATCTTTTAGAACATCATCCATAGGTCATCTTTTCAAAAAGTTAGACAACTCTAAGATATTTATTTGTAGTGAAGAAAATTGACGAATATGGTTCTACAAAGCAACCCTAAACCGTTAATTCAACATTTATATAATTTCAAATTTTGGTGATTTAAAATAGACATGATCTTTGAGGAAAAACTTAAAAAAAACAGACGGTATGATCGTTGAAATATATTGTCAAATGAATCCCACAAAAGCATTGGTTAAAAATTGTGTAAAAAAATGGTAATGTGGAGTCCGTCCCATATTTAATTATATATATAACAACCACTATTACAACACGATCGATCACAACTAAAAAAATAAGCACAAGATGTACATAATAATATTCATAAAATTAATGACCAAAATAATTTTGCTGAGCCGGAGCAGGAGTCATTGACCAAGACAACCAGCACACTAGAGCAACGTCGAGTTACACAAGTAAAAACTAATAAGTTATTCTTCGTTGTACGCTGGTATGTGTATGTATACAAATTAGAATTAATGCCATTTCGTATATATAGCAGGCCATCAATTATCTGAATTCTCAAGGAAGAATACCCATATTTTTTTTATTTCTAACTGCGCGTGTATTTTTAGTAGACTCCATTTGTGTACGCCTTTGTTTAATGAAATATTTGATATTTCTTTAAATTGATGATATGATTATGATAAGTGTAGAACTCGTAATTCGAATGCATTTAAGTCATATTTGTACAAGATTAATAAAAACAAAACTTATAAATTAATTAGTATTAAACAAACAAACAAACGTATAAATTATATAACATAAAAATCTCAAACAGAAAAAAATTAAAAACTTAAAAACGTATAAATTATTTTTCGTCCTACTGTAAAAGCATGCATGAATCCAGGCGACTCGTCTTCAACTTGAAGATATCCTAACCACGACTATACATGAGAAACCTTAAAGCAAGTTTGACTTTGCGCTGTATGTGTTTATATTTTATCCGAAAACTGTTGAAATATCCCACGTCAATCATATTTCTGATAAAATAAGAGTTTAAATATCTTAACCCTACTTCAACTAATACCGAGATCATTTGTCATAACCCCCACATCTAACGGATTGTGTAGGTGGTAATTACCAAGTTAGGGATAATATTGGTGTTGTTTGGAAGTAGGCATTTGGCTCGTCTTTCTGATAATTCTACATGGTATCAGAGTTAGAGAGCGGGCCTCGTACTGCCACATGATGGGTGGGTTCCTTTGGCTCCAGACAATGATGGTGGGTCCTTAGCCTTGCGTGTAGGTGAGTCCCTTTGGCTTCACGTAGTTGTCGATGTGTGGATCTTCCAAGTGTAGTGACCCACTAATTGGATCTTACGTGATGGGGTGTGTTGAAATATCCTACAGGGACAATATCGGTGTTGTTGGAAGTGGGCTTTCAACCTGTCTCTTTGATCATTTTACATAGTATCAGAGCCAAGGAGCGGGCCTTGTACACCCACATAATGGGTGGGTCCCATTGGTCCCGCGTGATGTTGGTGGGTCCTTGGCCCCATGTGTAGGGTGAGTCCATTTGGTTCCACGTAGTTGTCGATGTGTGGATCTCCCACATGTGGTGACCCACTAATTGGATCTCATGTGAGACGGCGTGTTGAAATGTCCCACATCGACTGTCTCTCTGGAAGAAATAAAAAAACAAGAGTTTAAATATCATATCTCCACTTCAACTAATACCGATGTCTTTTGTGATAAACCACACACCTGACAGATTGTGCATGTAGTAATTACCAAGTTGAGAATAATATTAATATTGTTGGAAGTGGGCCTTAAATCCGTCTCTCTGATAATTCTACAAAAACACTATCCCAATCCATCATGTTGCCTTTAAGTCTTCAACACATTTGAGGGGATCCAAGCACATATGATGTGCCCTAAGTTGTAAGCTCGAGGATGAATTTGTTTGGCAGCTATAGACTATTAGACTATAGGTTAATATAGGGCTAGGCAATTAAAAAAAAAACTGACTAAACTGGCCAAACCGCACTGACAGTTTGGTTTAGTTTGGTTTTTTTGTTTTTGTTTTTGTTTTTCGATGAGTACACTAAACCACACCGACTAAAGTTGGTTTGACGAGTAGTTCCTATAATTCTTGGACATCGGTTAATTGAACTAATTCGTGTGTTTGCTTTTATTTGTTTTAATCAGAATAGAGACCTTAAGGGTAATGGTGGTGTTTTGTCTGCATATCTAGGATGACTTTTTTGTTGCATAGTTTGCATCTACATCACATTTTCTTACTTTTCTTGCCTTTTTTGCGGTTTGTTCTTGTGGCCTTTTTTCTCTCACTTTCGGACTTAGTTCTTAAACCTAATACAACAGCCTCCTAGCCATGTCCTCCATTCTTCCTTCCTCCAC
Organism: Pyrus communis; assembly: GCF_963583255.1. Taxonomy (NCBI): domain Eukaryota; kingdom Viridiplantae; phylum Streptophyta; class Magnoliopsida; order Rosales; family Rosaceae; genus Pyrus; species Pyrus communis. The sequence goes on along the minus strand of NC_084814.1, from coordinate 26,210,220 downwards.
CACCATCGTGAATCTCTCCAGATGACAGTTCTCTCTCTCCCACTCCTGCGTCATCCACAAATCAAAAACCGACCCAAACCAACCTGTCATTGTCAATTAACCGACATGATCGGTTTTAGTCCCGGCTTGATCGGTTTCGGTTTGCAATTTTGGCTCAACCAACAAGATCGGTTTGGTTTCTGTTTTGGCCCAAAACTGACCCAACCAACACTACTACAAAAGTACCCAGCAGTGTCATTCTAAAAAACGACAAGAAAAGCCCATTTATGTTGGATATTAGCAAAAAATTCGACAAAAATTCATGTAATGGTGGATAAAAGAACTGACAGCATTACTTACATCACAAAAAAGCGTTTGCTATCGAATAGGACTCTTAATCTACCAAGAAAAAGGAAAGTCCATTAAACAAAAAAAGCAAAATGGTGTCAGATATGAGGCAATGGTGTCAGTTATAAGAGACATTAATCCTGTCGTCGGATACAACCGACACTAAATTCTGAGAAATTATGTCATATACAAGGACAATTCAATCGTCCATAACCAACATAAAAGATATTAATAATAAAAAAAATATAAAAACGACAATTTAAATAAACATAAACAAAACTAATAATTGAATATATAATACTAAACAAAACTAATAATTATCCGCTATAATATATATTCATATATATAAAAGTTCGTTAATTATGTTTATAATCTTTTGCTAATTATACAATTTGTATGAAAAAGAAAAAATATACCTACCTTCGACTTCCTTTTCATCTTCCTTAATCAAGCACCAATCCTTCGTTGAAGGAATATTTTGAGGATCGTTGACCTCAAAAGCAATAAATTTTGAAAAATGGCCACTATTCGAACTTATGCATTCTCCGGTGGAATCAAATGAACAGCTTTGTTTTCCTATCCATTTTGGGATTCCATAGCTCCGAGTTCTCTGTTGAGGCATTGCTCCTTGTTAATAACAAAAAAAAAACATTTGTGATGCATATTTACAAAAACAAAACCTATATAAAAGCTCTAAACAAGGACCATATTTCAATTTATGCATATGTTTGATAAGGTATCTCAAGTCAAGATTTAAAATACAACTCGATTTAATAACATAATCAAAATTTAAAACACAAACTAAACTAATACAAATAATTTAAAACGTACTGGTTTCGGAATGTTGCTCCTCGAATTGTTCATCCATAGTGATTGAAGCGAGAAGGAAAAGGAAAGAAGGAGGAGAGGAGAAGGAAAGGGGGAAGGAATGCAGCGGGGAGGAGAAGAAACTGGAGAAAGGAGAAGGCAGTGGCGCAAGGAAGAGAGAGAGGGTTTTTATCATGTAGAATTGGTAGTACCGTCGGTTAAAATTGACAGCAATCTGTTTCTATAAAAAAATATAAAAAAATTTATCCGACATACTTTCCTATTACCGTCGAATATAACCGACAACACTTTTTCCATGTAAAGAATGGCAGGAAATATCCTGCCCAATTCCCTCCCAAAATTTTGTCACGATCTAAAAAAATAAAATAATAGTTGTTTGGTTTAATAAAATTATGCTTATCTAATCGCGATTATAACTATAGTAAAAACAAATTAAAAAAACCAAAGATTATCAAAATTATGCTTATCTAATCGTGATTATTCATTAAATTCAAGTTTTGTATATCTTCATACCAATAATAGCGAAAAAATTTATTAATTTAACATAAATAAATATTTATTCGACAAAAAAAAAACTTAAATAAATATTTATGGTATATTAAATATTAACTAGTTTAATGAATATATTTAATTGACCATCTTCCCAGCTTGATGGTGAAGTGCTTGTGCATGAGACATCTTGGTCTTGGGTTCGAAGGGGGTGTGCTTCTGCCATTGCCTTTGAATGTGATTAACAAAACATAAATATTTATAAAATATTTGAAAATATATAATATAATCGCCAGAGTTAGCAACTATTTGTGTCGGATATAACCATCAAAGTTAGTATAAAAAATTTGAAAATATTTGTGTCGGCTATAACCGCTAGAGTGAGTATAAAAAATTTCAAACTATTTGTGTCGAATATAACAGCCGCCAGAGTTAGTATAAAAAATTCAAAAATAATATAACATAATCTGACACATTACGTACTCATGGTGGATGTATTTGCCAAAATTGGTTAAAATTATTTAAAAAATAAATCTGGTGGAGTTAAGAGCCTATTTCATTATTCTTGTTGGATATATCCGACAGTAATACTTTGTTATCTAACACTTTTTAAATATGTTGTCAGAAATATTTTATCCGACAATAATACTATAAAACCGCCATCACTCTCCGACAAATTAAGCCAATTTTGTTGTAGTGCAACCTATGCCCACCCTTAAGGTTATATATTTACACGAAATATCACCTTTGAGCAATGAACCAAAATGAATTCTACGACTTCTTTAACCTTTAATTTGGCATGCTGATTGCTGGATAATATGTATGGCTCGCGTGCAAATAAAGTCAACGGAATATTCAATTTTGGGCCTAATGCCTAATAGATTTTAAATCATAGTTTTTTTTACAATATAAACTATTTTCCAACTATCATATCACCACGAAGACTAATAATCCACTTAGGCTTCTTTTTTTTTTTCCAATGAATATTGTGGCTTTTGGGCAGGACAAAAACAGAATCTTTTATTAATTTTTACGGGTCGTAATACTTATATTTATTGAGTTTTTGCACATATGATTTATAATTTTATACATAAGCAGAAAAATCCATGAATCATGACAAAAGCCAGGCCCAAGAAAATGATACAGAGCTTGTTACGAACTCTGAAGCCACCTCTTGAGGCCATCGCACAGGACTACAAAGAGTATTTTTGTTCGCCACCATTTAGTGTAGTGTATGCTAATCATTTTATTTATCACCGTTAGATGAGTTTCAAAGAGTATTTTTGCTCGCCACCATTTAGTGTGGTGTATGCTCACCACTTTATTTATCACCGTTAGATGAGTTTGAATTTTGAGATTTGTGTAGTGGATATAAACAAATCTCAAAGTTCAAACTCATCTAACCATGATAAATAAGGTAATGAGCATAAACCACACTAAATAATGGTGAGGAAAAATGCACTCCAAGTCAGTGTCCCACCCAAATCGCTTCACTTCCTCACGAGAACGTATAACACAACACGGCTGCTGCAATATTCTGGATGCCACTGTCTCTGGTCCAAACGCCCAATTACAAAATCCTTCATTGCACACTCCAAGAAGTATTCAAGGACAGCATCTGCACCGGGAAGAAGAATTGAAAACAGTACGTAAAAAAAAAAAAAAACTAATGAAAATAACTTGAAAACTTTGAGTTGTAACGATAAGGACAAAATAAAAGGTTATCAGGATTTTTTTTTTTTAGTATAAAAATGTGGTTTTTCGTTAAAATGAACAGTACCGGAAGCTTTTCGTTAAAGTTTCAAAAAAAAAATTTAAAAAAAGAGCAATTATTACCATTTCGAAGTTCTCCAGCCAAAAAGATTGTCGTTTCGCCTCCGGAGAGTTGCTGTAATGCAGACAACAAATCCAACACTGCTTCCTCACTATAGATTACATCAGAGCCTAGCACTGGTATAACATTTTGGTAAAAACACACATTTGACATGGTATGGTTTGAGCATTGAATGTAGGTTTACCATTTACCAATTCACTATGATTAAGAAATGAGCAAAGAAAACAGAATCCTAATTATTGAGGACAGTCCTAAAATTCAACCGCCCTTTCTTGGGTGTTCTAGGAGAAGTAATTTTGCTTTCAGTTAGGCTGTTGAATTCAGCATAACGCTAGGATTAAGACAAATTGAATGTGATTCTAAACAGAGACCTCTTAATTGGAATATCACAGAAACTTTGACCATAAAAGATTAGTTCCATTTTGCAAAATGTCATTTCGTTTTCATTTTCAGTTCTTTAATCTCAAAACCAGACCTTGGTTCCTGACATTTATGTTGGTAGCGTTATTATTACCAGTTAACCATCCAAAAATTTGATGTGCAGCACTGCAAGGGAACCAACATCGTTATGTTACTGCTTTATAGGAGAGGGAACCAACATTGTTTACCCAAATCAGGTGGAGGTTCAGTCAGTTCTGGATCAGGATCATCTCCCCATGTGAATTCCATCACTTTAGCTGAACCTCGCATGTCTCCATGTCTCAGATTGACTTCAATGTTCTTTCTCAGTAGTCTCAGTCTATCAGGAAGATCTGTGAGCACAACTTGACCGCCTAGAAGAGCTGCAATGCAGCTGGAAGAATAAAGAAAAGAAGGGTGGTATACAGCAAGTAAGAGAACCATTATTTTCAACCTGGCCTATAAGGCCATAAATTAGAATCCAAGTCAAAATCTACATGTACGTTAACCATCTCCGGGGAGGTAGACATATAAATGCCAATTATATCTTGTTAACATGGCCTACAATCAACCCAAACTGCAAACAACTAGAGCTCTGCTGGATGAGGTGATCTAACAGTAAAAGCTCCTAATTCTACCCATTCAAAGCCAGTCTAGTAGAAAAAACTGATCTAGAGGTCCAGTTAGACACTCTATCTAAGAGAATAGCATCTCATAGAAATTAAAGAAGAAAAACAGATAGATGTCAAGAAAGGGATTGTAATTATGAATACCCGACTAATCCACAGCCAGAGCCGAGTTCAACAACTTTCTTCCCTTGAAGAGGTAGTAACTCCGCGTCTGAAGCATGCTCTAGAAACTTCCCCAATACAACTCCACTGTCCCACATAACAGCACCAGTGACCCCAGGTGTATTCTACAGTTCAAGAACAAGTTGAATGCACAATAAAATTTCTATAAGAATAAAACTTAAAAGTGAGTCCTCTAGCAGCTGTCTTTTACATCACAGACCAACTGAAATAAAACGACGGTGGAAGCTTTAAAATAATCTATTATGTGACTCATGATAATCGTTCATATCCTAGCTTTCAACAAGATGACCAAGAAACGAAAATTTTAGTAATGAAATTTAGTCTATAAAAACATAGTTTTCTAAACGGAGATGAGAAACAGGCATGCATTATGTACTTACTCTCATCACCTAGTTAGTTTCATTACCATATGAAAATTGAAGCCTAAACCTTCCTAAAACTAACTGACTAGGGGATTCTTGTCCTAGCTCATGTGTCTCTTAATCCAGTTCAATAAACTGACCGAAAAGTTTGATTTCAATATTTTCAAGTTTGAAGGGCGAACCATAATTACCTCCTCTTTGGACCAAAAATCATAGGCCTTGGGCATAGAGGATTGGATTGGAATGGACAGGCCACCATATTTTCAAAGTATGTTGAAGGAAGAAATAGAAAACTTGTGACCAAGTTGGAGGTAGAAGGTCGTTACTCATTTAGTAGAGTATACTGTCAGATTTGACGCTTGTCATTTTGTCCTACATCAAAATGAAAAATAATTGTCGTCTACCTTCATCCATTTCAATCCAGTCCTAGAGAGAGACCAAGCATAATCTCCAGAATAATGCTTCCAGAAACTAGCTGCAAGACTAATAAAGCGTCCGAATTTCAACAAGCTAGACTTGTTGTGCTTGTTTCTTTCTTTCTTCTGTTTTTATGCCTCTACAATCTACATCTAGAATGAATGATATTTTGCTAAGAATTCTGTAAAGTGACTGAATCACACTGAAAACAAAGTTTTAAAGTTGACAAGAAGAAAGAAGCATTGCAATGAAGAAAGAAAGAAAGAAAGGAATAAAGATTTGAGATTAGAGAGAGATACCAAGGAAGAAGGGGACTGGAAAATGGAGAGTGAATGGCCACACGCATCCAGTTTCAGTTCAAGACAAGCTTGAGAGACGAAAGCGTTCGGCTTAGACAGAGTTGGCTGTTGGATTCCCCACAGCAGCATTATCTCCTCCGCAGCTGCTTCATATGAACACTCTTCCTTTTCTTTTTCTTCTTCCTCTTCCTCTGATTTCGCCGTTGCCGTCACCGTCAGCAGCCTAACCATTCCTCCGTACGATCCCATCCTAACCATTCTTTCTTCTTCTTCTTCTTTTAATACTACTTCTTCAGTGCCAGTGGTCATGGCTACGGGAGAACAGGAGAGGGGGCGACGTGGATTTATTGAGGGAGAAATATTCAGCGGCGAATTTAAGGCAAAAGCTCACCGGAGGAAGCGGCAGTCGTTCGAGTCGCTTGAATTTTGGGGATTTTATTTGAAACCGGATAACTCTTTTCCACCCCGAATTTAAACTTTAAATGGAAGTTATCTTTCTTACTATGTTACATAATTATCGACGGGATAAAATGAACCATAAAACCAAATTTTATCAATAAACTCATGTCTAATAATTAAACAACCACAACGCAATTTTGATCTTACATTCATTCTATCTAAAGCCTTAAGATGCTCTAGCGCTCTCATAGATAAAAACAAGTTTTTTTTTTTTTTTTTTTTTTTTTTTTTTTTACACCGATGGATTCTAATTTTGAAGTTTTGAATCTTTCAACTAATGTATGAATCGATTTCTACTTTTTGTTTGTTTTAATTTTTTTAGGGTTTAGTAACAATATCAGCATCTCTTCCACAACATTGTCATTAGCAGAAACATATATGGGATATAAATTTTTAAATTTTTTTTAATCATCTATATGGGATTAAGTAAAATCAGCAAGATGAAGGATTAATTAAAACACCTATGGGATTAAGCAAAATCAGTAGATGAAGGATTAATTAAAACACCTATGGGATAAAGCAAAATCAGCAAAAGAATGATTAAGCACAAGATAAATATGTGAGAGAAATTGCTCTCTTTACACTATGAATGAGTTGCACTGATTTGGGGTTTTTATTTTCTAAATGGGTGTACTGATAAATTTATATATTAAATTGAGTTTTTGAGAGTAATTTAGGTAGTAAATTTGATTTAAAGACATATTGATAGTTTAACTAATAGTAATATGGGTGCAGAAATATATTATACGTTCAAATAAATTTGGGAAATACCTAAAAATAGGACATTTTTTAATCTTGGGATAGAAATAGCGCAAACCGGCGATGCACAAGCCATACACAAAATCAAAATTACTAAAACACCCACATATTAATACTAAAATTCATCAGCCCATTGCATAACTTTTCTCATTTTGGAAGAGAGGGATGTGGTGAGAGCTCTGAGTTTATGGGTTGAGCTCAAATCTCTGAGCTCTGATTTTAAAGAGATGGAAGTCCAAAGAGAGGTGAGAAGAGTGAGTTGGGTTTTGGGTTGACCTCATACCTCTGATTCTGAACAAAGGGATGTGAGAGAAAGAGATGAGAGGAGTGAGCTCAGTTTTGTACCATATTTTCTGTTTTGGCTGGAAAGTTCCATTTTTTCCAGCAATTGAAGCTTCGCCAGGCATAGTAAGGTAGGGTGTTTAGTTTCAAGTTTCTACATCAATGATTTATGGAATAAATGGGTTGTTTGTAAGATGAATTAATACTTAGAAGTTAATTAGGGTTTGTGTTTCATGTTGGGGCCTATGGGTTGTGACATAAACTTTACTTTTTCACATGCTACATAACTGGGATGGAACAATTTATGGTTCAAGTGTTCAAATGCATAAATTTGTGAAAATTTTTCCATAATGTGCATGTGTTGTGCATATGGTGTGGGTGGCTACAACTCAATATGAGAAGCGGGAATGTTCACTAGTTATAATGCACGTATATTGGGCCCCCGAATTTAGCGAGTATGACCACAACCTAGTTGGCCTCGGTGAAAAATAAAATCAAGAAAAAGCTTAGAGGATGTTAAGGGTCATGCGTGTCTATGAAATTACGACAATGAGTGTCATATTTTCCAAGTGCATTGTTAAGCGGTAGTTTGATATACATAACAAGACTTTTTCAAACTGCCATTGTAACTTTATATACGTAACAATTATATTTTAATTGTATCTACTATACCAATAGATTGTCGTTAAAGTTTCTTATTAATGTGAAAAGCAGCTCGTTGCTCGACCTCCAGTTCTGTGCATATGATGTTCATGTATTGTACATATGATGTGCATGTGGGGTGCATATAGTGTATATGGTGGAGACGTCACATGTGATGATGTTATTTTTCTAATTTCGAAGAGATAGTTGTGAGCTCTGAGTTTTTAGGTTGGCTCAGATCTATGTCATGTGTATGTCACTCCAAATAGATGACTTTTAATGGGATTTCCGAAATCTAGGTTCAAGTCAAAGATTTGTAAACTACAGATCTCTAAGGGATTTTTGGAATATAGGCCCTTACATATCCTCCAACGCCGTTAATTGCACGATGCACGTCCACAACAAAACCGACGTCATTGCACATATTGATACATATAACAAATTTGGGATTTTCTTCGAACTTAGAGGGAGAAGGTGTTCATTGGCGGAGGAGAAATAGAGAGATTGCAACAGAAAAATGGTGCTTTTAGTTTTTCATAATGGATTTTCTTCAACATTTGAAACTTTTTGGACTGCAGATTGGTTTTGACCCGATGGGTTTTGAATGGGATTTCGAATTTGGGGAAGAAGATGATGATTTGAGGAAGAAATCCTCAATCTGCAACTGCAAGCACATAAATGTGTTCATTTCCTAAAAGGGCCAATCAGCATACACAAACAATCTCCAAATAAATCAAATCTTCCAATGGGGTTTTCAAATTTGGGGAAAAAGATGATGATTTGAGTAAGAAATCCCCAATATGCAACTGCAAGCACATAAATGTGTTTATTTCCCAAAGGGGCCAATTAGCAAACACAAACGATCTCCAAATAAATCAAATCTTCAAACTGGATTTTCCATTATCTTTCACTAATATAGGAACATCCAATAAATATCAATTTTAGAGAGAGACAGATAGAGGGGGAGAGAGAGAGAGTAGATAGAGAGAGAAATCAGAAGATGAGAGGAAATAACTCATTTACATGAATTTGGTAAATTCAAGGTGTAGGAAAAATCATATTTTTGTCCGATTGTTGTGCATACCATGTGCATATTCAAAAAATCATATTTCTGTCCCAAGATTAAGAGAGTGTCCTATTTTTAGGTATTTTTCCCAACGTATAAAGTGTCTTATATATCATGGGTAACTTTGTCATTTCAAATGATAAAATGACCATTTTAACAAGAGTAAATTGTAGCAATGGTCCATCAACTAAAAATCTATTATCATTGGTCCCTCAACTCATCAAAACGTGTAACTATGATCTTTTTCATCAACTCCGTCATAATTCTGTCAAAATGAGTTATATTGGAATGACCATTACTCCAATTAGGTTAGAGTTGAGAGACCATTAATACAATTTTTCTTATTTGATTTTCCATATTTGCCCCTTGATTTAGTCTCACGTGCTTGGCACGTGACTCATTTTAACGGAAATTTTAACGGAGTTGATGAAAATAACCATATCTGCACGTTTTGATGTGTTGAGGGACCATTTGTAATGGGATTTTAGTTGAGGAATCATTACTCCAATTGAGTTAAAGTCGAGGGACCATGACTACAATTTACTCTTTTAACAATTTTAAGAGTATTGGGTTCCGATCAAATTGGCAACAAGAATTCATTTTTTTAATTAGTTTGGCCAATTTCACTAGTACAAATCCTCTATATCAAATATTGAATCAAACCACTACGGTGCATGTTTACTCGTTTTGAATGAGACGTATCATGAATGTATTAAAAGGTTGATTAATTAGGACTCTTGATATTCGATGGTCCCTTAAGTTTTCAAATCAAGCTAATATCCCTAGTAACTAAATGTTTGGAAGTTTAGCCACTTAATACTACAGTCTAGTAGTATTCCTTCTCACATGTAAGTGAGAAGCCTCAGGTTCGATTCTCACCAAACGCAAATTTGAACTACATTATCGGTAGCCCATTATGAGACTTAGCCTACTCCCCCTTAGTATAGATAATATCGTTTGTTCAAAAAATGTTTAGAAGTTAAACAAAAAAAAAAAATGTTTGAATTTCAAAACTCACAACTAAAACCCATCGAACTAATAAATCGAGTTTTAGGATCCAAATCTGAAACCCGAGTCCAGGAGAGATTAAGTTATGCTGATGCAAATTGCAATTTTGAAGTAAACCATTTACCACTTCGGTAAACAGGTCTTTATGTTATCTCTTCCAAATGCAGTCATCGTGAAACTATAAGCACATAAGAATAATACTTGCAATGAATCCGCAGGCAGTCTGATTCATTGTGTCAAAGAAGTATATGAGGTGAGTTGCCAGTATAACTCATTTCAATGGGTCATGATTACAAAACAGGGGAGCCAAGTGTACCTAGTATGAAATGTTATTCAATCTCAATCTGTAGCGGGGCTTCTCCCGCTGGTTTTAACCCGTCAGCAACAATTTCTTCCTCGGTGATTCCAGTGGCTTCCACAGTCCTTGAAACCCAATCCTTGAGTGGATCTTCATTCAAATCAAGCCTTAAAAGACCAGCGAACATCCCTCCCATGAAGGCAACTGGCTCCTACATGATGAGATAAGCAGAGAAAATCATGGTACTAATATTGTACCATTTACATACAAAACAATGTGCATTCTCATGGGAAATCCTCTATCTACTCGCACATACCATAGAAACACAATAGAAGCATAGAAGGCCGAACTAATGAGAGATACGGTCAATTAGTGACTCATATGTCATAAGAAACTGATCAAAGAGTTACTTTTTGTTTTACCAAAGCAAACATTGAAGTAGCATGCGATCTTGCTTTAAGAAGATACTGATACAATCCAAATACGGACCAGGTAAAATATAATGCAGTGATTTCATAAGTGGTCACATGAGATGGTGCAATGAAAGAGGAAATCGTCTTTCAAAAAGAGACATGAAGTGATTCAAAATTTTCACAAGGATGAAGCTAGGAATATAGAAGAGCAACTTTAGCTGTACAATAACATATCAAAGGTGGGTTCAACGGGTTTTTTTTCTTTTAAATTTAATTTTTATTGAGCAATAACGTAAAGGAAAAAACAAGAATCGATTGAGCAAAGCAAATAATAAGAATGAAATCTTGAGGCCCAGAAGGCTCATAGTAGATTCGGTATTATGAAAATGCAAGAATCAGTTGGCAAAAATCGAACCTCTCGGAAACCCTAAAACATCCTCACAAAATTATAGGAAAAATCAGCAAATAAAAGAAAACCATACAAACGCGTAGACCAAGATCCAAAGTATCAGATAAATCAACAACACATAGATTCCAAACATCATTCAACCAAATTACGCATGGGTAATCTATGAATTATTGAAAAAATGGGCGTTGGGTGTGGACAGAGGTAGTAGTAGGTGAAACAAGTACCTTAAGCGCTTCTCTGAGGATGGGTTCTTCGTTGGGATTGAAGAAAAACGCCTTAATCCCATTGCCGTTCCCCAAACACAATTTTCTGCGGCTGCTGCTTCTAGGAACCTGCTGCTTCGGTGATGTCGGTGGTTTAATAAACCCAGGGCCAGGCTTCTTCGATTTCCACTGTTACCCAATTGTCAATTACTCATCAAAATTGATTAGCAGATGAGTAAGAATAGGAAAAAGAAAAGTTCGGGCCGTCGGATTATTCGCTCACCAGTGCACTCGAAGGAGAATTCACAATAAACACAGACATGTTGACTAACTTGAACTCCTGGTGCTCTCTTCTCGTGTTTGATGGTTTCTGGTTCGTATTCCCCACCGGTAGATGTTTGCCCCTCTCTCTCTCTCAGACTCTCTATGCCGTTTCGCTTCATACAAAACTCGGGGGTTGTGCACAATGGACATGGGTCCTCTTCGGATCCATGTATCATAATCCATCAAATCCATGCATTCAGATAGTTGAAATTTGATCTAACGATCAAAATTATTATAACTTTTAAAGTGACATTCTGTTTGTAATCGTTAGATCAAATTTCAACGGTCCGAATACATAAATTTAATAAATTATGATACATAGATCCAAAGAAGACACATGTTCGTGCACAATTACCCTGCCAAGTTACCGTAATGTAAATATGCAAGTATGACAGGACAGGACCAAACCATGACAGGACCATTTAAAGATGGATGTACCAGCCCAACTTTAGCTCCCGGTTTGATCCGTTCTAATTGCTGACCCTACCACAAAGGGGATGCACAAGCCCATTTGTCTACAAATATTTTATTTTAACCGCCTATGTTATTCTCTATTTGCAAGGGCTTGCAATTCAATAGGGGTTCACTTGTACCTTCGAGGTCATTTTGATTCCTTCTTCCACAATATTAGTTGTATGAAACAAATTCTCGTTCATTTTCACACTGGTTCTCATGAGTTTGATTTCTATATGTAGGAAGCACACATATTGAAGTTGATTTTTACATCACAATTGTTAAGTAAAAAGTTTAATAGAAGTAGATTTTGTCTAGTAATTGTGAGACTCATATAATTTTTAGTTGATAAACTAAAGTAGCAATTTAGCTAAAATTCAAAAACCAATTAATACTCCAATTTTCCTAAAAAGAAAAGGGAAATAACATAGGTGTGGGTGTGTGGTGAAAGACCACCCATAAAATAATGCAACGGTTAGGTGAGGAGATCCTTTACCAACCACACCTACCCCCACCCCAACACCCCCAGGGAAGTGCTCAACTTCAACTGCCGACTCCTTCAACCTCGTCTCCGCTTGCTTCTTTTTGATTAACGATTGAAAAAAGAGTTGTGAGTTGAGCAGATGTCTTTGCCTTCTTCCACTTCCATAGAACAACCACAACCCCGTGTCCATGATGTCGATGTCATCACCTGCAAAGGTATGTGTTATATGTTTGTTAATTTCTACACTAAAATCAAAATCAAATACGAAAATACTTACTCATGTGTTTTTATGTTTTGTGAAAATCCAAATCCAAATCCAAATGAAAATGTAAAAGCAGCCGCGGTGGCATGGGGAGCTGGACAGCCTTTGGTGATAGAGCAAGTGAATGTGAGTCCACCTCAGCCAATGGAGATAAGGATCAAAGTTGTATGCACCTCTCTCTGTCGCAGCGACCTCTCTGCCTGGGAGTCTCAGGTATTTCTTCTTCTTTCTTATTCTTCAAATTTTTATTGACTGCTCGCAGTTATTTAAGCTCTGTTATTTTAATTGCAGACTATCTTTCCTCGGATATTTGGTCACGAAGCAACAGGGTAAGTTATTTCTCTATTTTTCTTTTCATCTACTTATATATTATTATTGTTGTTGTTGCTGTATGATATGAATATGGTGATATTAGGTACTAACCTAACCAATAGCAATATTATTGCAGGATTGTCGAGAGTGTTGGCGAGGGGGTGACTGAATTTACTCAAGGGGACCATGTGCTAACAGTGTTCATTGGAGAATGCGGGAAATGCAGGCAATGTGAATCAGGTAAAACCAACATTTGTCAACTCCTGGGGCTCGAAAGGAGAGGATTAATGCACTGCGATCAGAGGACACGCTTCTCTATAAATGCCACTGGGGAACCCGTTTACCATTATTGTGCAGTTTCAAGTTTTAGTGAATATACAGTGGTGCACTCAGGATGTGCTGTCAAAATCAGCTCACTTGTGCCTCTGGAGAAAGTATGCCTTCTCAGTTGTGGAGTAGCTGCAGGTAGAGTTTCAAGTCATGCTGAAGTTGCCATGAGATCACACACACACACACGATATATGCACACACACACGATATATGCACACACACACTCTTTATATATATACACATATATAGCTCGGAGGGTTGAAGGTTTAGTAGAGGAATGCAATTTCAGTTTATGATAGCCCTTACATGCCCCTACGTGTACGTCTATGTAGCTGTATGTGTAATGGTCATGACAATTCTTGGTCAAGGAAAAATATTTCTCATATGTGTTATGTATGGATACAAATTTTCAGGCTTGGGTGCAGCTTGGAATGTTGCTGATATATCTGATGGATCAAGTGTGGTGATATTCGGTCTTGGGACAGTAGGCCTTTCCGTAAGTACAGCTTTGCCTTTACTGTTACAGTAGGCCTTACAAAAATGACAGGAGCAGCAATGCAGCATGTAATTCAATTTATTCAAACCATAATTGTTTCTTGTGTGATAGGTTGCACAGGGTGCAAAACTTAGGGGAGCATCTCAAATAATTGGTGTTGATACTAATCCTGAAAAGGGTGAAAATGGTAATATTTGGACAGATATGTTTTCTTCTATCTGACTCTGGAGTTATATGTTAAATAATGATGCTCTTACTGGTATACAGCCAAAGCTTTTGGAATTACAGAATTTATCAACCCAAATGACAGCAAAGAACCTATTCAACAGGTAATTCTGACTAAACCATAGATGGATCCCCCTCCCTCAATTTAAACTTATTATCAAAGTAATACATTAATAATAATTAAATAGTCAGCGTGACAGATGGTTGGAACTTGGTGGTAGATTGAATTGGGTGATTGGAATTCTACAGTAAGGAACGATAGTGGATCAACTTGCATTTCATTTGGCTTGAAACTTAAATGTGAGCTAACTTTCTTTCAGGTTATTAAGCATTTGACAGGCGGAGGAGCAGATTACTCATTTGAATGTATAGGTGACACTGGCATGGTAACTACTGCATTGCAGGCATGTTGTGATGTAAGTTTCTTATATGTAATGGTTTCCTTTTCTTTTTCAAGCATGTCTCATTAATTTTGTGTATAAATTGATGAAGTTCTATTCATTCCACTTGGCCTCTTTTTTATCTGGCGTTTGCTTGAAGGGATGGGGTTTGACAGTTACACTTGGTGTGCCAAAAGTGAAGCCCGAAATAACAGCTCATTATGGGGCATTTCTTACTGGAAGAACATTGAAGGGATCGCTATTTGGAGGATGGAAACCTAAATCTGATCTCCCTTCCTTAGTAGAAATGTACACGAAAAAGGTAATTGAACTGACTAAAATTCCACTGAAGCTTCAAGAAAGAATATCATCTAATATGAAGTGTCCTTTTACCTTTCATTAGGGTAGAATTCATTTTGTCCTCATGTAGTTGGGTAATCTACAGACCGTCTTTGGTCCTAGCATTCTAGTAGTTACCAGAAAATGCGACAGGGCATGCCTAAACAATAGAACTCTTGTTAACACTTTAGCATGTCTTAGTTTGATAAATATCTAATGTCTCAATGATTCAAGGATGATCATGAAAATATATCCTTTTATATTAGCAAATAGATAATAATATTGAAGCCTTCCGGTTTGGCCTTTTTTTTCTGTGCTAATTTTGCAAGTTTCAGAACTACATTCATGTCATATGCAGTAATATTATATTAGTTCTCTTTTCTTATCAGCTTTTTCCTTCTTGTCCTGTTTGTCATGACCGATCGGCAGTCCTGATTCCTCTGGCTATGAAAAAGCTTTTGCTTGAAGAATTATGAATCAACAAAAAATACACAGAGCCTAATGATTTGAAATATATGTTTTGTTAACTTGAAAATGCAGGAAATCCAAGTTGATGAATACATATCACATAACCTGCCATTTGAAGATGTGAACAAAGCTTTCAATCTCATGCTAGAAGGCAAGTGTTTGCGTTGTGTCATCCACATGGAAAACTAGTTTTCCCTTGTTTTGTCACCTTGGTCCTTGGTAGAACAAGAGCACAAATTGCCTTTCTACGTCCTACATGCGAGATTTGATTCTCGATGGTTGTTGCGATCAAATTTTATCTACTCGTGGAGGATTATTGTCCCTTCCCTCGGAAGTTGGAAGGCTAACTCGAGTAACTGTAACTGTAATTCCTTCCTCCCCCAGCTGGTTAAACATTATTGTAAACTGTTCACTGCTGCAATATTTACAGACATAAAGAACACAATCAATATGCATGTATCCGATTGGTGTGACATAAAGACATTATTTATTTATTATCTTGGGTGTAAGAGTTGAGACAAAACTTAATCCACCAACCGTATTACTCACTAATTACAGTGTTCATGCTCGAGAATCGGATTGGAGATTCTTTGATTTGTTGTCTGGCAATCAATGAATTGATCTTGTAGTTCAAGAAAAGACACAAAGTTGAATAATATATACATATGTGAAGTCTGCCTGCGTTGATAGATGATGTAGAACAAGATAGGAATCGATCAAAGGGGAGAATTTAGTTTCCTTTTCCTAGCTTATTAGAAATTTCTTTTATGTTTCCTTTATTTACTAGATTTACTAGTACTAATAGTAGAATTAGGTTTGATGCCTATGTAAATGCCCAGAATTGCTTCCTAAAATTCTCATTTTATGAATTTGTGAGGTCCTTTTTTATATGAGCCCTCATATTAATTTTATGTTAAATTAAGCTATCAATTTAAATAATTTTTGTTACACCGAAACACAATAATTCTATGAAGCAATTAAATTTAAAAAAAATCTCAAATTTCATATGAAAAAGGGTTCACGCAAGGAGGGGATCCTAATTTTCGAAACCACACAATCTCAATTTTTTGGGTGCTTTGTAAGTAACTGGATTGAATATTATTCATAAAGATTGGATGAAGTTGGATTTACAAAGTTATTATGGTTTTATGCAATTGAATTTGCTGTGTTTAGATATTCGAGGAGAAAACTAGGTTTTGTAAATAGAAGGAATTCGACATAATGTGAAACTTTCTTCTCTCTTCTTATTTTTTTTAATTTTTTGTTTTATCAATTAGTATTTTATTTGTGTAATCAGATTATTTCATATTATTATCAATCTAATTCATAGTTTTCTCTATTTTATGGATGAATTCCAGAATAGTAATAGTGTGACATCCCACATCGCCCAGGGGAGTGATCCTTAAATGTATATTTCCATCCTTACCTAGCACGAGACCTTTTGGGAGCTCACTGACTTTGGGTTCCATGGGAACTCCGAAGTTAAGCGAGAAGGGGGCTAGAGCAATCTCATAATGGGTGACCCACTGGGAAGTTGCTCGTGAGTTCCCAAAAACAAAATCATGAGGAAATGGTAAGCCCAAAGCGGACAATATCGTGCTACGGTGGTGGAGCGGGCCCGGGAAATGGTCCCTCCCCGGGCCGGGATGTGACAAATAGAGTGCATTTTTTCTTGTGAAATTTGACACTTGTCAGTCCTTATATCCGCGATACCGTTGTGCTGACTTTCAACAACCAAATTAACTACTACACCCTTGAATTTGTAACAGACAAGGAATGAAGGCAACCAACCAAGCAATTATTCTTATTTGAATGCTTATTAACTTTGATTAGCTGAACCACCACACATACATTATACACGTTGGCGCTAAATTGTGATATGTTGTCATTGTGAGTAGGTGAGGAGGGTGATCTGTGATCTGACATTTTTTCTCCCCAGAAAGTCGTAGGAATTATTTTTTAGGAAGGGCTGGAGGACCATACGCAAATATTAGGAAACCCACACTTATTTATATACATGGACCGGAAGCGTAGACATGAAGAGTTGTATCCTCGGTGGCATTTTGTTTCGAAAGTTAATAATAGAGATGTCTGATCACCAGAGAGTTAGAGTTCATCCTGCTGGAGATGTGGAGGCACAACCAACAGCACTGCCGCCTGTGCCTCCGGTGGTGCCACTGCATGGACACGGTTCATCATCATCGAGTACAGAGAAAGCGACAGAGAAAATAAAGCTGCTTCAGACGAATAATCTCTCTGCTCCTTTACAATTACCAGTAGTAGGACGTACCATTAATCCGGTAATCCAAGCAAACCCACCAAAAAAGAGAAGCTCATGTACATGCTGCAGATGCATGTGGTGGACAATGGGCATCCTTCTCCTTGTATTGATAATAATAGGAGCCACCGCTGGCATACTTTATCTTATCTTCCACCCTAAACTTCCTAATTACTCGGTTGATAGCTTGAAGATCAGCGACTTAACGCTCAATATGGACATGACCTTATATGCTAAATTCGACGTCAAGATAACAGCCAATAACCCAAACAAGAAGATCGGGATTTACTATGAGAAAGGTGGCCGGTTGAGCGTGTGGTATACAAACACGAGGCTTTGTCAAGGGATGCTACCGAAGTTTTACCAAGGTCATCAGAACAAAACACTACTCAATGTGGACTTGACAGGCCAAACGCAATACGGAAGCACTTTGATGAATGCACTGCAACAGCAACAACAAACCGGACGCATCCCCTTGGTTCTTAAGGTTAACGCACCAGTGGCAGTTAAACTTGGAAAATTGAAGCTCAGGAAGGTGACCATCTTGGGGGAATGCTTGCTGGTGGTGGATAGTTTAAGTGCTAACAATTTGATTAGCATTAAAGCTAATAATTGTAGATTTAGAATGAAACTTTGAATTAATCTGGCAATAAATCTACAATTTCGAGGATATGGGAGCTGTTTATTTATTTGTTTTTTGTCTGTTGCACTTTCTCTTATTCCGTTCTTTCTTTCCATATGTATTTCAATCAATGCAGTTGCCTTTCACTCTTGATGTAAACATAGCAATTTTGAGTTGTGACAAAAAAAAACATAGCAATTGAGCTCGCACAAAGACAAAATCACAACACGTGATGCTAAAGATATAAGAGATTTTATATAAAATGGTATACAGAGCTACATAGAGTGTCATCTACGTCATATCATGTATCCTACAATAGTTATAAATATATAACTACAAAGATCCAAGAACTGAGTGTATCACACAATCAGAACTTCAACTGACCTGCAGGATCAGTTTGTTCTGTAAGTGTTGATAGACGCAGAGAAAATAAAGGATGAGAATAATTTATAGCCTCATTTCAGATAAGTAAACATCCAACCTTATTCTAGGCCATTTTTTTCTATTGTAATTTTGGAAATTTTCAATCAGTGAAGCAGGATAGTGTAAAAGCAAAAAGATAACAAGAGTTCGCATCTATCAGGAAAAAGATTAGCAACTTTATCTTGAAATTATATGTTTATATTACTCACTAATCGTTATTATGCGTGATTTAGAGAGACCATTTACTAGAACTACGTTTTGTAGACTATATAATGTGGCGCTCAATAGTTGAATTTTTTTAAATTATTAAATAAAAATTCAATCATCAACCGCCACATCATGTGATGTACAAAATATAGTCTAAAACATGATTCCCCTAGCATTTTTCTTTATATTAGGTGGAGAAGATCTTGATTTTTGTCAAGGTCGTATATTCTAAAAAGCTGCATATGAATTTATATTATTTCCCCGAAAAAAAAGACAACTCTTTCAGTACCAAATATATGGCAGGGTCACAATCAACAGTGTTGAGCCAATAGGAACCATAATTTCTCTAGTTTCTTCCCTAGGAAGTGAGAAATTACTTTCCAAATGATGAGTTCTTTCTTTCCCAAGAAAGATAAAGTTCGATAGAAATTCCCATCAGTGTCTCGAAACAATCTTTCTAACTACGATTATGCAAACAAGGAAAGAAACTGAAACATCTACGAAAGAACTAGATTTCAATAATACATGATTTTGTAATTTTTGCTAGGTGATATCATCTGTAACTCCACGTTTCTGACCTATGGACACAATCAATTGAGCAAGTTTAGTCAGAGCAGTAGGAGATGAAAATATCGGCTTCACATACGAAGCTCCAATCCCGACAAGAACTCCAAATCACAAATAACAGGATATGCTTTTGTCTTACTTTCTGTGCTTTTGTAAGAATAGGATGAATTCAATAACTTGCAATGCACTCTTAATCATTTGAACAGGAAAGCGAAAGAGTCGCTGCATGGAAGAAACTGCACAATACTGTTAGGATAGAACAAGAATGAGATATATTCCTCCATGTTATTAATCTCGTTGTCAATGTGACCGCTCCGATCATCATTACAATTTAGAAACAATATTGCTATTCTGATGCTTTTCGCCTAGAAAATTGCCTAATGAATTCGATCACAAAACTTTCATCATGAACAATATGACACAAAAAGGAACGAAGAACAAGGAGAGGAAGATCCTGAGATTACTCAAACTCCTTTAGTGCTTCGGCTCCAGCAACAATCTCCAATATCTCCCCTGTAATCTTTGCTTGCCGTTGCCGATTGTAAACATTTGAAAGAGTCTTCGTCAAGTCAACTGCATTGTCAGTGGCATTGCTCATAGCATTCATTCTCGCCGCGAGTTCACTTGCTGTTGATTCCTGCAATGCCCTCAAAATCTGACTGTTCAAGTAGAGAGGCATCATGGCATCAAGGATCTGAACAGGGTCTTGTTCAAATTCCATAACCGGCAAAAGCCCTTCCCTCTTTATCTTCACACTCTCCCTCTCCACACTCAGTTTACCTTCCTTAGTTGTCAGCCTAAAGAACTCATCCTCAATTGCATCAACACTATTCCCAGTCACATCAACAACCTCTCCCTTCGGAGACAATGGAAGCAATGTATGAATAACCGGCTCAGATTTCACCAACGACACAAATTTATTGTACACAAGTTCAACTTTATCAACCTCTTCGCTCACAAACAGCGAAAAAACATCATCAGCAATGACCTGAGCCTCTTTTGTTGTTGCAAATAAGCCACCTTCAATAAACTTATCAACACAAATCTCAGGCCTACGCATAAAATACGAGTTACCCTTTTTTCCAACACTGATCAGAGTGATATCTAACCCAAGTTTCTTCAATTCCGTGATTCGGGCCTCAGCCTTTTTTACCACCAAGTTGTTGAAGCCGCCGCAGAGGCCTCGATCAGCGGTGATCACAACAATGGCAACTTTCTTCACAGGCCTAACATTTGTGAGAGGGACATCAATGTCTTCACACTGAAGCCGCTCATTTATGTCGTACAGGACCTCCACAAGCGTCTCAGCAAAGGGTCGGCCATTGATGACTGCTTCCTGGGCCCTCCGAACCCTGGCAGCCGCCACGAGCTTCATGGCTTCGGTGATTTTCTGGGTATTTTTTATGGAATCAATTCGGACCCGGAGCTCACGCAGACCGCAGTGGATTGCTGAAGATTGAAAACGGAGAGGTTGGGGTGAGATTTGGGGCAAAAGGTGTTTAGGGTTTTGGAGAAATACGTTAGAAATTGGGGCTTTTGCAGAGACCCACAGGATTGAATTGGACACAGCCATTGGTTCTGGTTCTAGTTTTGCCGAGATTGAACAAATTCAAATCTCTGCAAAAACCTAATTGGATTGAAGGTTTATGAAAGCATCAAGATTGAAAATTTCTTGGGGAATTGTATCTTTGCAACAACTTTTTTGTTGGTGGAAATTTACTCCTGAGATTTGTGTAATAGAAGTCAATTTGATTGGGGTTGGCTTGAGATGGACTCTGGAGCCAAGCATATGTGTTGGATTCTCCGGCGAGGTAATCATTGAACCCCAACACAACGGAGCAGTATAGAACCGTTTGATTCCAGAACTAGATCATTGTTTAGGGTGTAGGGGTGTAGGATTCTACACATTACTTTTTGTTTTATTATCTTTATATAAAAAATTAATACAAAATATTGACGTGCCTTAATCGTAACCGTTCAAATATGAAGGGATGGAAGAGTATAGAGATTAGGAGGGTAAAGAATCATACTCTATTGTTTACAAGTGTGTACTGAGAATCTGAGAGATTTTAATTTCATTTAAAATTTTGGTTCAATTTTCTCAAATTGTTTTTTATAGAAGAGATTTGTGGATGTTTAAAATATATTACAAAATCTCTCAAATTCTCTCAAATCCCTTTACTTTTTCAAACTCTTTAAAATCAAACTCTAATTGAATACATCCAATTTTAATAATTAATCTTAAAATCATGATTGAATACACATTGAATTTCAGATAATCTCTAAAATTCCTGATTGAATATCCTTAGATTCATTAAAAGAATTAAAATCTCTCAAAATCTCAATTAAATACATAAGACTCATGTTTTCCAATGAATTTTGAGAATTTACTAGATTCATAACCTAAAATTTGAGTTATTCTACGCATACTACATGTTTAAAAATTAATTCTCAAGATTTTGACACCTACAAATCTTTTTGAGAGACCCACCACTAGTTTATATTACTTTTTCTATTTTTCAATTTTAAAAATCAATAAAAATATAGCTTCGAGTCCTAATAAACGTTAGGATCACATCCAAAGGTCTTGTAACATTTCCATTAACTCCCAAGAAAAATATTTCCCTTAAGTCCTGCTCGTGAGTGCAAAAATGAGGCAAGCTCTGTTCACAAAAATGAGGACATGCTTCGGGCACACAAAATGAGGTGGACTCTGAGCATGCAAAACGAGGCGAACCAAGGCGTATGGAAACGAGGAGAGCTTTGTGCATGGAAAACGAGGCGGGTTTTGTACACACAAAACGAGTTGGGCTTTGCTCATAGAAAACGAGACGAGCTTGTGGTACACAAAACAAGCCGGGCTCGTAGCACGAACTTCATGCACGTAGAACAAGGCAAAACCAGTCGCACGAAAAACGAGGAGTATTCCACTCGCAGATATGAGGTAGGCTCTGCACACGCAATATAAGGCGGGCTTGGCACACAAAAAAAATGTGGCATACAAAACGAACGATGCGACGCACAGAAAATGAGACGGGCCATGTGCACAAAAAACGAGATGGGTCGACCCATACAAAACGTTGCTGGCTCGGGCACACGGGTCAACCACTGTTGCTCACATGAAGCATTAGTACCAGGATAGAGCCTTTATAAGCTGCTATCAATATGAGGTAGGGTTTAGTTTAATCTCACAGGTCAACCTTTGTTGCCCGTACAAACAATTGTGTCGGGGGTAAGGTTTAGTTTTAATCTCATGTGTCAGGTATGATTTGTTGTACGAACCATAGGTGTCGGGGGTATGGTATATATAGGGGTTAGGTTTAGTTTTAATCCCATGGGTTAACCGTTTTTACTCGTACGAATCATTGGTGTTGGGATGGTCATTTATAGGACTCTTATTAGGGTTTCGTTTCAATCTTAAGGGTCAACCATGGTTGGTCGGACAAAACATTGTTTTCGGGGTGGGGTATTTATAAGCCGTTATCAACCATGATAAAATTCACACTAAAATTTCAACTTTTAACATAGTAACCCATTCTTTAGAAAGAAAGAAAAAACATTTCTTTGCTGCAGTGCGGTGAGGGGAAAAAAATCGAAGGCGTTGGGCTCTAAAACTTGCCAAACTCATAGTGTTATTTTTACAACTCGTTACTATTCACACATGTAAACTCTAAACCTCATAGGCCTCCACTGCTTCTGTTGCGCCTTGGGCCTTCCTGAAGGCGTGAGTTAGGGTTGTGTCTCCTTGCTCCTAACCATTAATTATATTTATTTTATGCTTTAATTTTCATTTTTGTTAAATTTTCCTCTTTTTTTTCCCCTACCACAACGCCAAATTATTATCTTTATGTTCTACAAAATGCATCTTCGGTGAAAATTTCTCTTATAATCCATGTCAAAAAGTTCATAAATAAGGATCTAAATCTAAATCCAAATAAAGTAATGTAGGGTGAAAAAAAAAAACCTTCAATGAAAAAAAAAGGGGAGAAAAAAATAGAAAATGATACGATCGGTACTTTGCTACCGGTTCTCATCAAGAAGGATCGCTCAAAAGTTAGCCATTACTCCATATATAAGTCGCTATCTTTCTACCGATCCGTCTCTTTTCGATTTTTTTTTTCTTTTTCAAATTTTTTTGTTGTTAATTTTTCTTTTCTCTTACCAAAACAACAAACTATCATATTTATGTTCTTTAAAATTTATTTTTTCTTGCAAAATTTATTATAATTCATGTTAAATTTAAAGATATTTTTCTATTTTTCAACTTTAAAAATCTAAAAATAGTTTTGGGACATAATAACCGGTAGGATCACATCCAAATGTCTTGCAATTTTTCTTTAACTGTGACGTAAAATATTTCCTTAAGCCCAAAATTTCATTTTTTTCACAAAAAAAAAGTGAGTTATAAGCCACAGTTTTCCAATCAATTTTGAGTACTTTTACAACTTCCTTTATAAGTCAAAGTTAAAGTCATTATATTCGCACCACATGTTTATTAAAATTAATTTAGGACATTCTCAAGATTTCGGACACCAACAATTTTCTTTGGGGCTCCGCTATTAGTTTTCATTATTTTTTTCAAAAACTTAAAAAATCAAGAAAAAATAGTTTTTGAACAAAATAAAGGATAAAATCACATGCAAAGGTCTTGCAACATTTTCGTTAAATCCCACTCTAAATATTTCATAAAACTAAAAATTTCAAGTTTTTTACAAAAATTGTGATTTATAACCTACGTTTTCCAATCGATTTTGTGAACTTTTACAAGATTCATTATAAGCAAAAATTTGTGTCATTCTAGTCACACCACATGTTTTTTTAATTAATTTACGACATTCCAAAGATTTTCGACACCTACAAATCTATTTGGGAGCATCGCTATTAGTTTATATTATTTTTCTATTTTGCAACTTTAAAAGTCTTCGGGACCTAATAAACGGTAGGATTACGTCTAAAGGTCTTGCAATATTTTCCTTAACTCCAACGCAAATATTTCCTAAAGTTAAAAAACCCACGGTTTTCCAATCGATTTTGAGAACTTTTACAATATTCGTTATAAGTAAAAGTTAAATGACACACCCCAACCCGGAATGTCCACTAGGACCCCGAATCGAGCTGTGCTGGCCGACATCAA
The DNA here is from genome assembly GCF_963583255.1 of Pyrus communis. Taxonomy (NCBI): domain Eukaryota; kingdom Viridiplantae; phylum Streptophyta; class Magnoliopsida; order Rosales; family Rosaceae; genus Pyrus; species Pyrus communis. The sequence goes on along the minus strand of NC_084814.1, from coordinate 26,185,610 downwards.
GAAGGTGACGAAGCCATAAAGTGTGATAGTGTATAAAATGTGAATAAATTAAAACCTAAAAGTGCTTAAGTACACGAGTGCACGATGAGCGGGTCTGGACCCATTTCACGCGTGATACAGAGCATAGGTAAAGTACAGTAAGGTAAGATAATGATTATACCATCATAAGAAGACATATATACTGAAAAGTGCCACGAATTCTCGTTAATACAGAATTCTGCTACTAGAACCTAGAGGGGTGCAAAAATAGAAAATGTGAGTGAGCGAAACAAAACTTTCCAAATCAATTTCAATTACCAAAGGCAGTAACCCCTCGCCGTAATACCTGTATAATTTCCCAGAAAATAATAGGCGTGCCTATAATTCAAAACCATAACCAAAATAACAGTCTCACAGCTATGCCGTGTCAAATATCTCAACAAGAATAAGTAACCCAGGTGAACTAAATCAATATGAAATGGTATGTCAGCCGGATCCACCTATTGTGGCATGTACGGCTGAACCAATAACTCCAACATGCTAGTTGGAGTTACCTCACATGACATGTACGGCTGACTCAATAACTTATCAACATACTAGCCAATAGCTCATCAACATGCTAGCCAATAGCTCAACAACATACTAGCCAATAGCTCATCAACCTGCTAGCCAATAGCTCAATAACATGCTAGCTAATAACTCATCAATATGCTAGCCAATAGCTCAATAAGATGTTAGCCAATAGCTCATCAACCTGCTAGCCAATAGCTCAATAACATGCTAGCTAATAACTCATCAATATGCTAGCCAATAGCTCAATAAGATGCTAGCCAATAGCTCATCAACATGCTAGCCAATAACTTAATAAGCTGCTAGCCAATAGCTTAATAAGATGCTAGCCAATGGCTTAATAAGTATACATGCACACGAGTCGGAACCACCTAAAGTGGTCTATACGACAGGACTGGGTGTAAATAAATACGCTCAAGTGCTATGATCACGTGAAGACTGTGCGAATAATCGTGGGTCACCTACGAGTCGGAACCACCTATTGTGGTCTGTACGACAGAATTGTGCACCTACATTGGATCCAAAGTGAGCGTAAGGTGCGGGAGGTGAACATTACGTGAAGGACTGTGCCCTGGCCATGGGCGGGAACACTAACACCGGGGTGCAGGTTTATAAGCTCTCAATGCATCTCAACATAACATGTACAACTCATAGGCAACCTGTACGATAGTGTCGGAGTTACCTATCATTGCAACATGTACGACAAGGTCGGAGTTGCCTAAAGTATAAATATAGTCATGCCATATCTCAACCATTTCAAGTAACACCATAAACTTACCTGAACTTACCTGTGCGTCTTGCGTTCCTCTTCGCACTTCAAAGCATTCACAGTAATTTTTTACAGGTAGTATACATATGGATATGTCATGATGCAATCTAATATTCAACCATATCATAGCATTTACCAGTATATACATATATATATATATATATATATATATATAACATGGCAAAAAATGCATAATCTGTAACACCCCACTCCCGAACTATTTATTTCGGGAATAATTATCGGGAACAAGTCCAACTAAATATTAGTTTAATTAACCATCATTATTTACAATTCTTTACTTCACTCTCTCAATGCCTCACACATTGATTTATGACTAACATTTAACCACAAAAAACATAAGGTTAAATCTCATATTTCCACCAACTTCCTTCACATTGCTCAATTTCCCAAATAAGGCTTTTGTCTCAAATATATTATGGATGCATCTAACGTATCGTTAGACTACCTACGTACCCTAAACAGAGATCAAGTCATTCGTAGTTCATATTAGTACTTCAAGTATTCACATTAATTATGTGAAGGTAATATACCTAAATCAATTTAAAAGTGTCGATGGAACTATCAATAATATGTACGATAAAAAGAAAAAGATCCACTCACCTAGAGTCCACGCTATGATTCTCTAGCGCACACATCAAGATGTCCCAAATGATTGGCGCCTGCCACGAAGTCCAAAAGTGGACGAAAGATGGTCAATTTTGCCCACAAAGCCGACGGTGACTAAAACTTTCCGGGGTCGATTCATCGTCTACGGTGGACCAACAAGGTCAAGGTTGGTTGAGATTTGCTCCTGGGATGATGGGCTACAAAGCCCAAGTGGTGGCATTGGTCATCGCTTTGCCGTTTTGCCAGAAAATCAAAATGGGTGGCGGAGGTACCGTGAGAACCATTAACTTTCGTGGCCTCAACCCGCCACATACAGATGTTAATCAAAGTGGTTCTTGGATGGATTTTGCAGAGGGTAATGAGAGCTTCAAGATGGTGGTGGTGGCGTCAAAAAACTCCATCGGAGTCGGCCGGAATAGGCCTTGGAAGATGGGTGGTTGTGGAGGTATACTGACGGAAAACCCACAGGAAAAGCTCCCAGCTTTTTCCCCTTTTTTTTTCTTTTTGATTTCCGATTGGGTTGCTGCCTTTTTGTTCTTTTTCATCTAATTGGTCCTTCTTAATATTTTAACTAACTCTCAATAACCAACTTTAAATGTTCACAACTATATCGTTATAATCCGGACTCGTAAACGGTTATTGCCTATACGTTCGCACCAACGAGTACTACGAGGATATGCTAAAAGAATAAGTCATACATCTCTCTAGACGATGGTCAACGTTAGTCGAAATATTTGCCTCTAGGGTATTTTTGTACATTCATGCTGTTTGTACCATACTTGACCAATCCCGAAACTATTAAGCACCGGTCAACAGCATACCGTCAATGACCCACAAGACTTTTCCTCCAACCAGGAGGCCAATCACAACACGACACGTGTCAATATCAAAACAAAGCTAGAAACTCTCTTCTATAAAAGGGGATCATTCTCACACAATAATTCCTAATGTCATTTGTACTAAACTATTCACTAGAACTCACTAAAAGAGAGTTTGAACCTATGTATTTGTGTAAACCTTTCACAACTAATGAGAACTCCTCTACTCCGTGGACGTAGCCAATCTGGGTGAACCACATACATCTTGTGTTGTTTGCTTCCCTGTCTCTATTCATTTACATATTTATCCACACTAATGACCAGAGCAACCTAGCGAAGGTCACAAACTTGACACTTTCTGTTGTATCAAAGTCCTCGCCGATTTTGTGCATCAACACATGCTTTTAAAATTAATAAAAAAAAGGTAAAATTTGGAACGAGTTGTCACATTAAAGCCCATCCACTTACACTACATGTGTTCCTAAAATTAATTTAGGACATTTCCAATATTTCAAACACCTACAATTCTCTTTGGGGCCCCACTATCGTTATTTTATTCTACTTTTCAACTTTAAAAATCAATGTAAAATAGTTTCGGGACCTAATAAAGGTTACAATCACATCCAAAGGTCTTACAACATTTTTGTTGATTCCCACGAAAAATATTTTCTAAAACTAAAAATTTCAATTTTTTTTCACAAAAAACTATGAGTTATATATAACCCACGTTTTCCAATCGATTTTGAGAACTTTTACAAGATTCATTATAAGACAAAATTTGAGTCATTCTAGTCGCACCACATGTTTTCTAAAATTAATTTACGACATTCCAAAGATTTTCGACACTTACAAATCTATTTGGGGGCCTCGCTATTAGTTTATATTATTTTATTTATTTTTTTTCAACTTTAAAAATTAATAAAAAAATATTTCCGACACTTTATAAATGGTAGGATCACATCCAAAAGTCTTGCAATATTTTCGTTAACTTGTAAGCAAAATATTACCTAAAACTAAAGATTTCAATTTTTTTCACAACTGTGAGTTTTTTTTTTAATTTTTTTTTTTAAGCAAAGCGACATTTTTACATTAAGTGGAGGAGAAGTTCGGCTAAGCCACACAATGAGTAGTCTTATGGAATTCACCTTTCATAAGATTTGAACCTAAAACCTTTCACTTCCAAGTGAAGAAAAATAACACTATACCGTAATATTGATTGACATCAATTGTGAGTTATAAGCTGCTTCGCCTTTGGTATGCAAATGAGGGAGACAATACTTACAATACATACGGGGCACGCAAGGCAGACCCAACTCGTTTTTAAATACGTGGCTCGCTCAGCAGAAGCCCATTTATCTCACCTGGCCCAACTCATGCAACACGAAAAGAAGCCCATTAATCTCAATGCTGTGGTGTGGTCGGGCTCTATCTTTCTTTTTCCACATCTTTTGTTTCTCCACCCTCTCAAATTCTCAATTCTTCCATTCCATTCCAAAGTGAGCGTTAAAAGTGCATTGCAGACGACGGGTCAGGGACCTTCTCTTCGTCTTCTCCGGTATTCCATCTTCTACTCGCACCTTCGGTCAATCCTATTATTATTATATCTGCTGCTGATTTCTCTTCGTTTTTCAATTGAAACGCCCTAGCCTTTTTTCCTAATTAGATTCGTATTTAGAGTGTTCGAAAAACATGCTTCTGTTGTATTCTTCCCTTTGTCTGCCCAACCAGCCCAGCCTAGGGCTTTTTTTTGAACCAGTTGTTATTACAAATTACCTTTTTCGCATCTTTTGGGCATAACCTTTAATTAATATCCCTTTGTGATTAAAGATTAAAGATTAGGAATATCATGCTGGATAGGATAGTCTGGTGTAAATTCTAACAATCGTCTGAATTATTTTAATTTCTTTTGTGCTAAGCCAATATATATTTTTTTTAAATGTCATTTCATCTGTTATATGTTTGACTGTTTCTCCCTCATTTGTATAGCATAGGCGAAGCCATGGCCGCTGAAGAGGACTCCATTGAACAAGCAGTCGCAGCACGTCAAGAGAGGCTAAGAGCTCTTAAAGCAGCTCAGGAACTGTTAAACACTCCAGATGAGGATTCCGCACAAGTTCACGATAACACTAATGAAAGCAATGCAATTAGTGACGAAACGTGAGTACATCCGATTCATGTTTTGTATGTTAGTATCCCTTACCTATCCTCCATTTCCTCATTAGTCTTATTCAAGTATTATGTTAATTTTTTCGTCTGAATGCCCTGAAGGTGTTGCGCAACACCTCCTCCTTTCAAATTCACAAGTTTGTGGGTTGATATATGTGAACAATATTTAGTTATTTGCCCACAATTTTTGCAATCCGTACTTGCTCAGTATTTATTCGCACGTGTCATTAGAGATGATGCTAAACGGTTTTGTTTGCGTTTAATATTTCATGTTTTTCAACAAGCACAAGGTATGCATGTGGGGGGATAACATAACTATGGATTGTGTAGTTTAATCATGAGCACAAGATCTTTAGGGTAAGGACAAAAGTAAATCTGAAATAATCCCCAAAATGGGCAGCGGTATTAATTTTTGGAAGTAGATATTGTCATACACATATGAGACTTCTGCTTCCATTTTTTTTTCATAATCTATTATCTTCACTTCTAGTAGCATTTGAATTCATTTCATGGCTGTATTTGTTTATCGTTGTGAGATATTTGATTTATATTAGAAGGCCCATGTCAGGATGCTTTTCATTATTATTATTGTTATTTTTTATGATACATAGGTATCGTTCTGTTCTCATGGTCTTTAAGTTTATAGGATAAAAAAAAATTTGATGCTTTAACTTTAAAGTGTAAATTTGTGCAGTAATACCAACATGAAATTCCGAAACTATGTTCCTCATGATAAGCAGCTTCAGGAGGGAAAGCTTGTTCCACCAGTGCTGCCAAAGTTTGAAGACCCTGTTGCAGGAGTACCACCTCCATCAGAGAAGAAAGAGGTACTTGGTTACTTCTAAATTTCGAGACCCAGTCTCTTATTCAGTTAATCACTAGCTTCTGTGCTTTTCAAAAGGATTGTTCCTTATGTCGCTTTATGCTAATTATGGATCAACGTTCAGGACCCGTTTGTGAATATTGCTCCTAAAAAACCAAACTGGGAACTTCGCAGGGATGTGCAGAAGAGGCTTGATAAGCTTGAAAAGCGAACCCAAAAGGCAATGCTTAAACTTATGGGTATGGTGTTACCGTGTTACCATTTTCTAATTAACCATTACCCTTTAAAGCTACATTTAACAGAATGGAAATCATGACAAATCTTTTCTTAAATGGATTGGTTAGAAGGCGTGCCATAAGTTTCAAAAACCGTTGCCATGTTTTTTCAGAAATAAAGCAGTTGATCTCTTCATAACTTGTACTGTTACTTTCCTGGCCATTATTACTTTAATGGTTCATGCTTCACCCACTGGGAAATTATGGAAAATTATATCCATCTCACACTGTGTCCCATTGGATATTCGGTTGCGTTGTCTGGAAGTAAACAGTTTCGGAACCATAATTGGAGCCTCAATTTGGCCCTCTGCATTTAAAAGATCAAGTGTTTTCCTTGATGTGCTTGCCTTACAAAGTAAGAGACTAACATTGAATTTGGTTAGGAAATGGTATGAAGGTTTCAAGGAACTGCATCACTTTACACTTTAACTAAATCTATCACCTTTGACAATGAAAATCAAATGCTTATTCCGTTGGCTGTACCTAAGAGTCCTAGGTCTAGTCATATTGAACTCACTGGTTTTCTCTTTCTGTTCAAATTTTTTTGTTTTTAGCAGAGGAACAGGAGAAGCAAAAGCAATTGGATGGAGATGGCAGAAATGGTGAAGACTAGAATTGATTTTTCCTAACCTTGGCACCGGAAAAACAAAAGGGGAAAAAGGAAAGAAAATCACACAAGCTCTTCGAATTGAACTCGACTTGGAAATCAGCTTCTTTTAGTTTTACTATTGATGATAAACTCTGTGCTGTGCTTTTGTTGAAACTGAATGAATTCTTGTATTTTCGCCTGACAACAAAAAGGTGTCAATAGACTCGCTACCTGTATGCAAGTAGCGACTTGGAAGTCAGCTTCTTTTAGATTTATTTATCGATGAATGTATTCTTGAGCTATCAACACCTTAGACAGAATGGCCTGCTGCAGTTCCACGTTTGAAATTCCGACCTTTTGGAGCCACAGCGTGTGATGTTGTGCTTGATTATCCTTGTTCTGTTGATGAAAAGATTACAGGAGAAATCTTGGTTACAGCTACCACCTCCACCTAGAGGAGAAATTATAGGGCAGCACGTGCACAGTTGTGGATTGAAACGTACCCAAGACCCTCTCGGATTCCATGTCCAACGTGACATCCAACTTCCAGCCAGCAAAACGAGGCTGTAAATACAAATTTTTGGAATGCTTTTGTATGAAATGAAAGCGATGGACAATCATATTCGTACTGGATTAACTTTGATGGGCAAACACCCCATTTTTGTTAATTTGCAAACAAACCATTCAGCTCTTTCCCTGAAGCAGTCAATTAACAACTTACACACAACAGAGGGGAGACTTATACAAGGCTCTATCAAAAGTAAATTACGCAAGGGGGAAGGAACAAAAGAAATTTATAAGGGAAAATGGATGCACAGCGATTGAAGAATAATCCATCCGGTTTTGAATGGCCATCCACGCTTCTGGACTCGTACTCTGTAATGCACAAAAGTATTCTTGTATATGGCTTATATTCTGTCATTAGAGCTGGTTGGAACCCTTATTCATGTGCTCCATGTTCCAAGAGGGGTCTACTGGAGGAAGTTGGAATTCATCCGGTTTCAAGGCCAATGCAAAATCGGGCAATGTTGGCGCTGTCTCCATGATTCTGCAGTTGAAGTATCCAAAACCATACATTAATTATTGCCAAGGGTTTGTTCTACGTATCATCAACCAAGAACATTGAGATTGCAATTAGGGGTGCCAAGAGTGAAAAGGAATTGCACTTAGACATAAACAAAATACTATTAGTAATAGTTCTCTGAGGCAGGACATACTTTTCGTGTGAGTACAGATCACGGTTTATCCGCACTTTGCTTGAAGTATCTTTAGGAATTTTCTCAGATAGATACTTCATGGTTCCCCAGAGCGGTGGATTTCTGCATAATGTGTATTAAATAAGCACTTGCTAATTAAAGGAACAAGTGAAAAGTACTAGAAAACTGATCAGATAATGAACATTTCAACCTTGAAACAACCAATGCTACATACGAGACGCACAATTTTCAAGAAGGGCCTGTAGATTACTCTTTGCTAATATCTAGAGAATGGACTCCATATTAATGACTCTAGAGTAGATATTTTAATGGCCTAAAGTTGCAAATCTCATACTGATGACGATTTTAGGTTTGTCCTTGTACAAGTTTGAGTTTGACACTAATGGTGATAAGGAGAGAGGATAAACAAATTGCGGCTACAGCACATACTTTATTGCCCCTAGAAAAACAGCAGATAATCTGCTAGATGGCATCCATTGAAATCAGTAAAATGAATGTGCAAATAGAGCCTCTCCCTACCTCGACAAAGGGGGAGCAGCGTTAAATGCGTCGCATGCCTTCCTACTTTCTTTAAAATACTCATCTGCTGCTTGCAAGGCAGCTACAGCCATCCCATGAAATTTTTCTGTGTTACCCTCATCAAGGATCAAACCATGATAGTAATATGCAGCAGCCTGGTTAAAATGGGAAGGTTAAAATTCAAAGAACCTTGGTCAGCTGTCCAGAACACAAACTTCAATCGTAATGAAAACAAATATTCTACATTAGCGGCATAAGCCCCCTCTCTATCAGTGAGATCAACTCGAAAGAATGAAATACAATATTCTTCATGAATAGTTCAAGATACTTTCGTTTGGCAGTTACTCATTCAGAAAAGGCAATAGCGTATCAAAATCTGCATGCACACAATCTAATACAAGGGAGGACAAACCAAATGAGCAAGTAATCCCCAAAGTAGAAAATACATATGACCAACCTGATATCTTTTTTAGAAAACTACAAGTGTGCTTTGCTTTCTAGAGGAATCACAACAAGTCCATTATTTTCCCTTCAGAAGGATAAATCATGCTTTTGGTTTTCTTATTACTCTCATAAATACTATGGCGTTGAGGAAGGAACTCATTGGTTTAAATATGCTATCTTTGGGAAAGAGGGGGAGGGGCGTTGAGGAAGGAACTCATAAGTTTAAATAAGGATAGTAGTAAGAGCATAAAAAAGGACACGCAGAAAGTGCAAGATACCTTTGCCTCAACATATTTCCACTTCACAAAGAGCCGATGCTTTTCACCCCAACCATTTAATAAGGGAAGGTTCATAAGGTTATCTTGAGCCTGCAAATAAATGGCAGAATGAAAGCGTTCAGGAATCAGGATCACCATGTGATTCACCAAACATATAATGTGCTCGGATGACGAGTGTAATCATGAGAAACATAGTGAACCGTAAGAATTAATGACCTATATATGACATGTAGCTGATATGAAATATAAAGGAACTTCTCACAACTACTCCGAATAGAGAACAGCCAAAATTACTCAATGTCGGGAAAGGCAAAAGGAAAACCTAAGAATGTAGCAAAAAATTGGATTCAGAATAAAAAGAATACTGATAAAAAAAATATGATTTTAGACAAACGCAGAGACTGGAGGTTAGATCCTCATGTTTGGAGTATTCAGAGGGTGCATCTTTGTAATCATTTTTAGTTTTTTCATCTTACCATGGATGGAATCCATCATGTACTCACAACGCAGTTTTAGGATCATTCTAATGGTCTGTTAATCTAGAATATCTAAATTCAGACCCTAAACTGATGCTATTCGGGGCTGACTAATGTTTCCTCTTTCCAACTCAATTTACAATGGTCCAAATTCAAATTGCACATTTTGAATATATGTACTACAGCCAAAGGAGATGAACAGAAATAGGGACACAATGGAGGCATGGAAAATTTATTACACAAATCCCAGACATTAAATGATATTACTAATTGACAAGATCAAACCGGCAATGATGATAAATTCTTACCTGTTGCCAATACTTTACCATTTCACATGCAAGCCTTCGCTTCACTGCAAGTGTGGCTTTTGTGCTATCAATTGCCATTCCAAGTTGAATATCAACACCCTACATGAGATGGTGGAAGTGCGAAAAAGGGTCAGCAAAAGATAATTTTCAGAAGACCCTTCCAGCTTAATTTCATTTTCAGGATAAGTTGGACCTTATGAGATGTCAAAAAAGAAAAAAAAAGATGAATGAAAACCAAACTTATTGCACTTGTACCCTTTGTGCCCATTAAGCAGGATAGGTTCACAAGGCCTGACTGCAATATTTATGTTTTATAAATAAGATGGCGTTTCAGAAGCATGAAGCCTGAAATATAAAATGCAACATTTACCAGATCGGTCCATTTAAGTAAAGGTACTACCTGTCCTAATGCTTGTAGGCAAAGCGCTCGAAGAACTCCTTCTGCTAAGTCAACTGGCAGGTTTGTCCTGCAATCAAGCAATAGTCAAAAGATTATAAATAACAGCATTAGGAACATGATAACAAGCAGAAAGTTAAAATCAGGCAATTTTTAAACTGATACAAACTTGAGCTCAGTAGGCAACTGTGGAAGAACATGTCGGACTGCACAATCAAGGTATCCTGCTGCCTTCAGGAAAATATCAATGGAAGCTCGTCTACTCTCTGTAGCAACAAGTAAAACAATGGAACCTTCATAGTATGACCAATGAAAAAGAAAAAGCCATGCAAGGCACAACCAAATGAAAAACTTGGCAATATACAAACCTAAAGGTAGACCGACGACAACTACTGCATGCACAGGTTTTGTTAATTTTCTTTAGACGTCTAACGAAAACAATATTTCTGATTATATAATATAAACAGGTGATACATAGAACTTAGTACGAAATATCAAACACAAGAATCTCGATTTAAGTATATGGATCAGAAAATCCATTTTTCACTCGCCTTAGTGAATTCTTTACATATCAGCATCCTGCTTTTAAGGGTTTAATGACATAATCTAATGAATTTGTCCGTATCTCCGGTTTTCCAATGTCTACTATTTTTCATTTAGTTCCTAGTCAACCATACAAGGTTTCACCCAAAACTTACTGTTTCTGGTTCCTAAATTCAGGCGACAGTTTCGAGCTATAGCACTAAGCTCTCTTCAAAACTCTAAAGAGAGGACTTCATCACCATTAAAGGTGTACTCATTCCAGAAAGCATTGGCAACACAACTTTTCTCGTTAACTCAACAAGCAATAGTAGGATAATAATTGAGTTGATAAAATTCAAAAGACAACATGATTTAATTGTCTATAGCTCAGTTTTCATGCGATAATGCCTACCTTCTGTTACTTTTGGCTGATAACCATCAGCAGATGTTCTTGGAAGAAGTAACAAGTTAGCTTGTGATAATGCTAGCATTGCCATTAAGTGCAAAATCGACAGCACCTCGTACCATGCGTTAGACATAGCTGTTTCCTGAAAAATCATTCATTCAAATTAAGCCAGGTTCCCTTTACAATATCATGGAATCTGAACACCATTTGAGGAACGACCAAATAGGGAAAGCAAAAACTATAATATGCACAACAGAGAAATATGAGTTTTAAGAGCGCTCCTACATGCCCACCTCTGCATCATCCTCTTGATTTACCCACAAAAATTGAACCTTGTGGTGTAGCTGGCTTCCTTCACAATAGAAATAAGAAACACCTTTAGGGTTTACTAAAACTTGTGGATACAATTAATGAGATGGCATGAGATCATGATTTACCATCTTTCATTAATCCCAAAAGGACAGGCAAGTAATCCTCGAGAGCCTGCTGAAGATCGGCCAATGTTGAACCACCTGAGAACAAGAATCATTCAGATAAAGAAATATCTGATTTCAGATATCATTTGGAAAAATCAACAAGCTTGTGTCTATGACAAACCATGTTGAGTAGCAGCTCTTCTCTTCGTTCTGGTAATTGTCGGACCTTCTTGGGCAGCCATCACAACTATGCGAGTCCTTAATGCAGATAGGCGTTCCACTAAACTCTTGGACAAGTGATCACCAAGTGACTGAGAGAAATCAACAGGTTTAGGGATTCGCAAACCAGGGACATAGACAGAGACTTCCCCAATGTTTGCGGGCCTTCTCCTATTTCCTAGTGTATCTTTCGGTGTTGAGACCAGGCATCCCATATCCTAAGACTGACTATATCTGCTACCCAAACAAACTTTAGTCAATCAGCATCGGCACAGTTGAGGCTATGTATATAGACACATGCATACGATTCTCTATGTATATGAATTTGCAACTTATTGAAGACAAACTCTCTCTCACACATACAACAGTGGTGAATTCAGAAATGCATGCATATGAACCAGAAACGAAGATTGTTCAAATATTATAGACCAAAGGATGAAGATGGGCATCACAAGGAGGTGAAACATAAACAGCAAGCAAGGCATAATTAAATGTCAACCACCAAAGTGCACAAGTAGTAGGTTGTTATTCACGAGTGACACCCAAATGGCTTGACTAGAACTCTCTCTGTCTTTGAGATTGAGATATTAATTTTTCTCAATTGGTATTAAAAACTATTATACATATTTATGTATCTATATACATATCTATGTACTTTCCAAAGGTAGACCACGTGTGCAGGGAGGGAGCGTCACGTAGTAGTATGTAAAGAAATAAATGAGTTGGGTAAAATTGATGAAATAAAAAACAAACCTTGTCTGTTATAGGAAGGGTGAGTGATTCGTCAAGCGTTGTGGTTTTTTCTGCAGCAAAAAGAAAAATGAAACAGCAGAATTACAGGCGCTAAAAGAAAGAAAAATTAGTTAGTTTTTTTGTGAAAAGGGAAGAGAATGAATCACATGAAAGGCATGAGGGGGGCATGGCGTTAGCGTTGGCGCTGTCGCTGGACAAGAGATGAAAGAGAAAGAGAAAGAGAAAGAAGGGGGTGATTTCTCGTGCAACCAATTGCACAATTGCACAATTGCATTTGCATATGCATACGTTTGCCCGTCCATTGAATGAAATGTTAAATGTGAAAGTAAAGCAATCCAACAATTGTACTACAAATACTCTACTGGACTGGAGGAAAGGAAAGGAAGGCATTTCGTATTTGGTAATTGGAGTAACCTAAGCAACCCCTCCTCTCACGAATCAGTGAACTTGAGCTGAGGATTGTGAGGAAAGAAAGGGTGTCCAAACAAACAAGCAGAAACAAGCAACAACTGGAGCAAAGAATTCGATTAAGTTAAATTATATTACAACCCAGAATTCAGGCTTCAAGCTTTAAACCTCAAACCATCGAGCTTGAAGGGACTCCAAAGTCTCCCAAGGCTCCAATCCAAGCAATTGGAAGCAATTGAATAATTGATTGGGTGAGAAGGCGAGAATACTTACCAATTAACATAAAGGCAGAAACTTTGGATCGAGTTTGCAAGTTGGTGGACACCCCACAATTACCGCCTTTAGCCTTTAAGAAGCTTTCAGCTTTAAGCTTATTTGGTGTCCGCAGTCTGGAGAGAGATAGATCACAGAGAGGCCAACAGACCTTGAAAGATATTACAAGGAGGAAAAGCCCAGACTGCCTTTGTTGATGTAGGAGTAGAGTCGTCCGGAGTCCAGAGAAGAAAGAGCCAAACAAACAGGTGAGGAGAGGACTGAGAAGGGTATTGGAAATTTGGAAAATGGAAATTCCTTATATAAATATACTAAATAAAAATCAAATCCAGTGGGAGGCCCTTTGTTTATACTTTACTTTGTTATATTCTCCTCTTTCTTAATTAACTATCACTCGCTCAACACAGAATTGACAAAGGGGGGAATTGGTGGAAGTTGAAAACTGGAAAACTGAAAACCGCTATGCAACTTTCGACTTTGTGTATCCTCTTCCTTCTTCTTATTATATCTCTATCGCCCATTCAGTCGCTTTCTCTCTCCCTTCTTTTTTTTTCTTTTTTCATTCCTTGGATACTAATCGAGTTTTTAATGGCACTCTATTCCCGAAATAAAATTCCCTATATTCTTTTTTCTTTTCTCTCTCGTTGCGGTGCTCATCCCTCATCAGACGGACGCTACTCGGCTGATGAGATGAGACGGAAAAAATTGGTGGGTCTCATTTTTTTTTTCTTCTGTCAATATTAAACAGCCGTTATTCTTGTCATTTTTACTTTTTCACCCTTCTTTCTATTTTCGGCAACAATTATTAACATCCCAATAATTAATTTCAATTGAGAATGTTGGTGTTGATATTGGAATGCGCACTTGTTTATATGGTAACTCATCTTTTCTTCTTTTCCCTTTTCAGAACTAAAAAAAATAGAACAAAACAAAGCCACTTCCATTTGACTTGGATCCACTTCGTCCTCATCACGACTAAATATTTCACAAAATGCATGACAAGTGTCAAAACCCAATAATGGTGCAACTACTCCTAATTGTAGGGAGGGAGGGGGAGAAAGAAGGATGAAGATCTCTCCGGATCCTCTTTGTGAGGATCCAGAAGATGTTCAAATTGTATTTGTTCATCGTATATCGTGTGATCAGAAATCATATTAAATATTTTTATTTAAAATTAAATATGAATAGTAATTGACCAAAACTGGCTACACGATGTACAATAAACGGACATGATTTGAGGATCCCCAGAATTCTTATAAAGAGGATCCAGAAAGGATCCTCGTTTGAGAAAGAGGCTTATCCCAAAATTTTATGGTGTTGCCGAATATAAGGTACTTCAAGATTTTTAACTGTGATAATTTTTTCTTGAACAAAAACTATTGCATTTTGGAAAAAATTAAAGTTTCACCATAAAATTAAAGAAATTGTTATAGCACTTCAAATATCTCATTTTGCATTTTAAACTTTCTATAATTTTAAAGAAAAATACACATGTCAAGAGTGCAAATTATGATTTTTGGAGTACTAATAAATGTTCTCAAAATTAATTGTTAATATGAAAAGTAGTTCATTTACTTATAAACGCATGCAAAATCCTTTTTATTCTCGGACTATGATTCTCTCCCCTTCTCTTTCCATTCCCTTCTCTCTCTCTTCTCTCACATTCTCTATTTTGTCTTTCTCTTTCTATATAAAATTAATATAAGATATTGATGTGACTTAATCGTGACCATTCAAATATGAGGGAATGAAAGAGGAAAAAAGAGAGAAGAGAATCTTGCTCCTTTATTCTCATCATATCTTGTTTTTTGTATTTTTGAACAAATATTTAATCATTGTAAAGCCCAAAATATCACGTCTTTCGAAGCACCATAGAAAAGAAATTAATTTGGCTCCTAAAAATAGTTTGTAACTGATTCAAAATAACTTTATTCCTATGATTAGAACAATATATTACAAATCAATATGTAAAGGTTATCATTACAAAAAATTAATATAATATGAGACCGTTTAGTCATTGAATGGTATGCAATAGATGGTCGATTTTGATTAAAACATTAAAAACCGTTTATCTATTTTCAATAGGTGATTGATAAACGACCTTGGTTTTAATTTTTTTAATTTTTGTTTTTTTTGTGAGATGATCTAGTGATTTGTAACGTGAACGATCTTGAGTATTAGTGAAGTTCTATAAATCAGACGCGAAGTATTTTGAAGACGATCCCTCCTCATCTTTGAAAAATCAAGTATCAATCTTAAAATACCTTGTGACATATCTATAAAACTTCGTGTTTATGATCGGAACCATTCATATTATAAATCAATTAAACTTAAGATTATTTAGTCATCAAACTATATAATAACAAATAGACGAATTCGGTAAAAGCATTATGTACAGTCTATCTACTTGCTATAATTAATTGACAAAACGATCTTAGTTTTAATTTATTTTTTACAAAAATGATATTTACAGAATAATTTATAATATGAACGTTTTTTATTATAAAAACGAAACTCTGTTAATATATCACAAACTTTAAGGAGTCAAGCTCTTACCGTACTTATTTCAATTGTTACTTGAGATATGGATATGTTGTCCTCATGTCTCCTTCCCTTTCATCCATCGTTGACACCGAATGAATAACAATATCTGCACTAATCCAGTAATTACAAACTTATGAGCATGAAAAAAAAAAAAAAAACTTGCATCTCTCCATAGAATGTATACATCTCAATTTTTTATAACATATATTCAAGGTATGGATTTTGTATAAATGGTATAAATTTTATAATAGAAATCGTTCAATTTCTTAATCTTTATTTGGTTTGAAGATCGTTACTTTAACAATCATTTGAATCAGAGATTGTTTAGTCGCAAATATATATTTAATAAATGGACAATTCATCATGCAATTGTTGTTTGTGTCAAATTATCAGAGCGACGGCCCAAATGTCCACTTCCAACAATACCGATATGGTCCCCAATTTAGTAATTATCACCTGCACAATCTGTCAAGTATAAGTTTTATCACAAAAAAAACATTGGTATTAATGAGAATGGGATTAATATATTTAAACTCTTCTTTTGTTACTTCGTTGAATATCCTAATTGACACTTGATCACAATCCTAAATCAATATGGAATTTTTGTACAACGCGTTGCGTTCCGGAGTAGTAGTTAACGTTGTTTGTAAGAAAAATGAATTGTAACAAAAAAAAATAAAAGAAAAATGAATTATGACAAACAAATAAAGAAAAATGAATAATATGGACATATAATAAATTTATGACACGTTATTTTGGCTTTCATTACAATGGTAAGTAGGTAAATAACTTGGCAGGCATGCATACGTACGATAACAGGTGAAGGACCTGCTCTCGTTTTGGGAAATGAATGATTTGAATTTCTCAAAATATGTTAAAATCATTTGGATTTGGTCATTGTCGTGACTGATTCCGGTAGTTCTAGAATAGTATTATCTGTTATATATCAAACCCCGTCCGACCTCAGCTCATAATGTTTACTTGTATTTTTATTTTTGATAAAAGAAAAACAAAAAGCATGTTCAACTAGGCACTAATTTAATCTAAACTCAAGAAAATGAGTTTGAACTTGTAGCTATTCGCTGGTCTATATTTCCTCTTAGAGCTATATATATATTATCTTTATTAATTAATGAAACTTTATTTGTTAACCAAAAGAGGGTGAAAAGATTCCTTAGTCTTCTATCACATAAAAAAAATGATGGGCAATAATGTAATTTCACATGTCCAAATTTTACTGTTTTTTATTGAAGCCTCATCTACAGATGATGTTAAAATACCTCTAATATAAAAATAAAAAAAATAAAAACTAAAAACAAAAACCTCCCACTCCCCCACGTTCTCTATTTCTCCCTCTCTCCTTCTCATTTTCTAAAAAAAATTGTTCATACACACAAAATATGTAGGCAAATGCTAATTTGTAATATGAAAAACTTTTTGTCAGGAGTGCGATGGTAAGAATTTAAACTACTATTAGACCTGTTTTGCCAACGTGGATTTTGACAAGTACTTACTGTTAAGTTTTAATAAATTATATGAACTAGACATATGCATGCATATATAGTAGTCGTTTTAGACTTGTGATCGACTAAGATATGCATGTATATGCATATGCATAGCCATGACTTAGCAATTGCTTGCTTGCTAGGAACAAGACACATTCATCAAAAGGACCGGATTTTATGGGACCTCATGAGATCTCTTGGCTAGCTGCGCATGCATCATCATCTATATATATTGAAATCTTTGTGTCGTATCATAACTAATTGTCGTTACCATTAAAAAGTGTTTGATTGATGACTACATATATATACATTACATATAATGATATAATTACAAAACAAGCTAGACTTGTTTACGTCGTTCATTTTCATTAGTTTCCTCTTTGATAAGCAACTCATCATTCTATAATATATGCATGCTACGTGGACAAATGGGAAAAATATGGAATCTCTCTCCTTGCTTTTGCTTTTTTTTTTTTTTTTTTTTCATTTTTCAACGATATGCTCTTTAATTTCGAGTAAAAAAATAAAAATAAAAAGTAGCACTAAATACATAGTTTTTTTTTTTTTTAATCAAAGCTAAATACGTAGCTTTTTTTTTTTGTTAATTAAATCGAATTCCCCATCGATAAATGAAAGAATAATACTTGTATACATTTTGCTTGTTTCAAGAGTACTCTACATCCACACTCTTGATATATATAGCTCGCTTGCAGTTTTGGACAGACTTTTGAGTACGTGTTTACAGAGGGTATGTGGGGGCTGGTTTTATGTGGGAGCTAAACCAGTGATAGCGAGACCAGACATCGACCACGGCAGAGCAGCTCCCATGAAGCCCACCGTCAAAGAGCTGTAAGCACTCCACGTCCCTGAACATGTGGCATCACCGAAGTGTGTATATATCTAACTCCAGCCTCTTATTTGCTGAGGCCGGTGACTGGGATGGAAACAAATCCGAAATATCTCATTTTTCAATAGAGGGGAAGAAACACGTGGCGAGCGGTGGCTGTCCGTTCCATACTTTGGCCGATTTCGGCTAAGGTTGTGGCATGCAGTTGGTGTGACGTTGGGATGCCGCTATGGCTGCCACAACACTGGACAATGAATGATGACATGAGAGGTACACGCCACTCCAGCCTCCAGGCAACAAAGTCTACCAGTTTGGTCCACTCCTTGCATGCCACGTGTGGAATATTTTTCAACGTAAAAATAATGCTCAGTGGCAACCATCTGCCTGGGTTGGTTTGGTTGGTTCGTTGGATTGAGATCACAGAGCAGACAAACTATCTGACGCCTCATCAAGAGTTTACAACTCACATCCACAAGAGAACAATTTTTTATTGTGACCACTACTACTATCTCAAATAGTAATTTAATTCTTACCATTTATTCTAAAAATTTAAGGTCATCGATAACCGAGAGCCGATCAGAGAACTCGTTTTAGTTCTCTAGCTCTTCAAGATATTAATATTTTAATAAATAATACATGACTATATTTGCCCATATCTCCAACTAAGGGCCAAAAGACCATAGGGCTCGTTTTAGCCCTGTCACAAAAAACCGTCTCCAGCCGAGGATCAAAGGGTCAAACATAATTTATTATTTAAAAACTACAACTTAAATTCAAATTCAACGGCTAAGTGACGTCAGCTAGCTGTTGGATTTGAACCAAATTTTGTAAAATAGAAGTTACAGGAAAAAAAATTGAATTTAAAAAAATACGAACCAATTTTTGTAAAATAGAAGTTATAGGAAAAATGTCACATCCCAGTCCAGGACCCCACCACATCTCGGGCTCGACTCCGCCGTAGCACGATATTGTCCGCTTTAGGCCTCGACCACGCCCTCACCGTTTTGTTTTTGGGACATCACACGAGTAAAACTTCCCAATGGGTCAACACACCCAGACCTAGATCGAGGCGTGCTGGCCGTCACGCCTCGATCTAGGTCGGGGTGTGTAAAAAGAAAATAGAATTTAAAAAAAAAATATGAACCAAATTTTGTAAAATAGAAGTTATAGGAAGTTCTAGAAAAAAAATTGAATACAACGACTAGCCGACTCAGCTAGCCGTTGTATTCAAAATTTTCATACTATTCGTGTCGGTTATAAACGACACGATTGCAATTAATCAAAAGTATTCATGTGTAGCCGTTACTATTCGTGTCGGTTATAACCGCGATAAACAAAATTATTCATGTCGGTTATATCCGACAATTTTAAGCAAAATTCTGGCCAACCCTAGTTGGTTGGCTGGCTGGAAGGGGCCAGCCTTGTGGCCCTTTGGCCCTTTCAAATTTTGTGGGGCACACGAGCCCCCTGACCTAGCTCTCAGTTGGAGACAATTTTCGGGCTATTTTCAGTCCTCTGGACCCTTCGATTGGAGATGGCCTACCATATCATTTTTGTTGTTCGACATTATACAACACGAAGAATAATATATGATAAATACTTTTGGGAGAATGAGCTCATTCAGCTCTAATGACTAACATATTTTGACCATACTAATAAAATAATTGAAATTATTTAATTCTTTAATTTCTTATTTGAAGATCACACCTATAAAAAAAATTATTTTAATCATAAATTATTTACTCATTTAAATGTACAGGACAAATTGACTATAGTACCAAATAATATATTCATGATGAACCGTCTTTTTATTTTATACCTTTGAATGATTAAACTATCCCCAATACAATGAAAGATTGGTAAATAAAAAGGCTCAAATAATTGCTTTTATTTGTTCAAGCTACGTTCGCAAATGAAAAAATATGTGTATCTAAAGTACTAAACATAATATATTACGTGACGACTTATTTTTAGGGAGCCCATAAAAGTTCTCCTCAAATCACAAGGATGACTAGGGCTGGAAAAAATTCTTGAAAATCCCAAACCAAATCAAAAAAATTCTGATGCCAAATAAAAAAATTCCCAAAGTTTTTGGGATGACATACCGAACCGATCCTGAAATTTTGGTACGAGAATTGGTATTGTCTCCTCGATGTTTCAGTAATCCCATACCTATCCGAAAATAAATATTATATATTATTATACATTTATATGTGTGTGTGTGTGTGTGTGTGTGTGTATTATACATTTGAATTGTTGCTAACTACTTGCAGCAATATAATTGGTGTGGTCTACAGGTAGTAACCATAGCCCTTTATTGCCAAACTCCCACGAAATGTGTCTATTTCTTCAACACAAAATCAAAAAATTGTATTGTTAGTTTCCGAATATTTTAGGTTTGTAACTTAGTTTTTTACTTTTGGGTTTGTTACTTATTTTATTTTGGTTACATGTTAATTTGACTTGATATGAATGATTGTTTTCAATTTGCATGAAATTTGGGAATACCGAACCACCCCGAAATACCAAAAATATTTTGGGAATCCCAAAAATTAGGACTACCGAAATTTTGGTTCGGGATTGGTCTTCAAATTTCCATCCCAAAAATTTTCGGTTTGGGATTTGGGATCCCATACCAAACCACCCCTAAGGATGACCACATGAAGCTGAAATTGAAAGCATGACCACAACTGCAGACATATAGCACCAATTATGCGTGAGAGTGAAGCCTTCTCTTTGATCGTCTCTCCCTCCGTGACCTGACTTGAGCTATTTTGATTTGGGCCACTACCGGTTCAAGGCTTCTTATTGCTCCAAAGTGTTGGAGCTTTGAGAGGAAATTTCCTTCTATCTCATTTGTCTCAAATTGGTCAAGTTAGAAAGTTTCACGCACATTAGAACATGAAGTTCTCTTACAAAGTGATGGGAGAGATGAACCACAGAGAGCAAAATTGGGCTTAAACTTTGGGTTTAGACTTTAGGTTATGATAACTAATATATAATCAATATGTATTTAATTATCAAAAGATGGCCCTTCGGCCTCTTAAGCTCGGGTTGTAATAATTAAATTTAATTATTAATTGTTTTATTAATTTCGGATTAGTTAATTAATTTTTTAAATCAACAAACTCATGCTTTTCAATGAAGTCTGAGATGACGAAAGAATACCAGAGCAGCACACACCCCTTCTGAGAAGATGCCTCCCATAAGACACATTCCAAGTTCATACTTGTTGCGAACAAGTATATGTACATCATATATACATTCATGTGCACTGCATTTAGAACATAAAAAAAAATAAAAAAAAAAACAAATCATTCCTTTTGAAATACCAAAACCTTCTTGATAAGAGAACCACAAAGATATTCACCATAAACTAAGTTTGCCAGTGCTAGAATCCTAATTTAGATCGTTGAATTCTCATGAGGTAGCCGCCTATAGAACTACAAGCATAGAATAAGGCGAATTTCTGTTTCAAGAACATTGCGGTGTGCAAGCATCGACCATCATTTTATCTATTTAATATTAGTTTCATTTATTCATACTCTGTTAATATACTTCGATGCATATTTGAGTATGTACTAAAATAATGGCCTTTATTTGGAACTATTCAGTATTACATTAATCTGAGCCATATACATTTTATATTTTGGTCTTGCTTTTAGTATGAAATATTAGTTTTGTTTAATATTAGTTTGGTATCTGTTTAATATTGTTTATTAGCATATTTGAATTTTTCATTGTCTTTCCACTTATAACAAAGTGTTCATCTTTTCCTTTCCTTTTTCAGATAGTTGTTGTACAAGCATCTTGCTCAAATGAAATTTATACTTCCGGAAGCCACAAAGTTAGTATTTTGGTGCAAGACAAGAAAGCTATATGAACCGATCCATATATGAATATCACATTGCCAGTTGGTGTTGTACAAGCTCATTCTCCAGTATCTGACTATATAGCTCTGCGCCAAGTTTTTAATTCTAGGCTTATTCATTTCTTTGCCATGCATCCAGAGGTACGGTTTCTCTTTTTGAAAATTTTTCCTCACTATTCCTTCTTCGATTCGAAAGACTGCTGTAAGCTCCTTGATTGGTCCTAATAAGTACGTTTTAGCAAAAGAAAATTTGAATATATACAACACGAGATGTGGATCTCAACTGTATAGGACATGAATAAATAATGCCTAAAAAGTGTTATATTTGGTTGATTTGGGTGACAGGACAGATTGAATTGGCTTTTAGTGATTCAACTTGATAGGACCGAGAGTAATTATTTGGTGACACCTGAGATGAAACAATGCATGTTAGAAAGTTTGATCGAAGAATATTAGATGACAGTTTCATTTTGTATGAAATGTATATGGATCAGATTAAGTTGATTTCAACAGATTAATTATGTTTCCTTCACTTGGGCATAAATACCTCTTTGCATCATGTATTGGATTAATCAGGTAGGTGATATTTTATATATTTGGGTGTTAAAAGGATAAAATAAATTTGGGTGCAAAGGATCCAATTATAACCAAATGCATGACATGAACTATAATCTTGATCAACATGTTTAAGCTTGCTAATTCCACACTACTAATTCAAAAGTCATTTTGGTTTATCGAATTACATACTTAAAAGAGAAGGCACACGTTGGAATGGAAATGGCTTTGCAAAATCAGTGAAGGTATAGCTTAAAATATAATACTATAGTACATTAAAACACTTTAGTTATATAAAAGCTTTGTCATTACTATACATATATATATATATATATATATATATATTATATGTATGTATACAGGCTCTTTATGCAAAGGGATCTTTATTTTTTTTTCAAAAATAAGGACTAGGTGTGGGGCCCACTCCACATCGAACTTCAACGATCCGAACCGTCTAGTTTGTAAGTTTCAATTCATCGATCATTTTTACAAAAATTCAATTCAATCCAAAATCATTTGCCTATTTAATTATCAAGATAAAATTTCATTGTTTATTATGTAACAAAGTATTCGTTATTTTTTTTAACCCAATTAGATGTCTTAAATATTTTTGATTTTGTTAATATTTTGCAAGGATAATCTATGTAACTTGAAAAATAAATGGTTCGGATCGTTAAAATTTAATGTCGTGTGAACCCCACAACTAATCCTCAAGTTTATAAGAAAAAAATAGAAATCCTTTCCCTTAAAGGCTTCATGTACGTGTGTGTGCGCGCGCGCGCGCGTGTGTATCATGTCAGTGAAGAGTATAAGCATATTAAAAGTATGAACAGTGGTTACCAACATGCTTCTTTACCAATACACACACGTCCATACATATACATATACATACAATATATATATATATATATATATATATATATATATATATATATATATATATATCTATCGACTCTACTCCCTACAATAGAACATTGTGGAGCCTAAAATAATTCCAAATATTCTGGAGGCAACATGTGAACTTTTGGTCAAGAAAGACAAGATTGCCCTCATTAAATGGGCAGACATCTCAAATACTCACACGCGCAGCTCACACTCCTGAAGGTCCCTGTAGTTGAATAAGACTGTCCACAGCTCACCTGCCCTTGGCAAGGAAAAGTTAAAGCATTAAAGATAAGGATTAATTACCCAAATCATATCTTTAATACATTTCCAATTAAAGATTGACTCTATTCAAGTAAGTAATCCCTATTTAAATCAAGGGGAAACTTAATATAAATCCAATTTTATGAGCCATTATTAGTTAGAGTCCAATTTTGTTTTAAATTTTAGGTTAGGTCCAGTGATTTATTATCCACTTAAGCTTATTTGTATTTTCTTGCCAAATTTACCCTCAAATTGACTAATTAAGTAATTACTGTTTTTTTAATTTGTGATTAATTTTAATCTTATCCTTAATTATAGGATTAGGGATTGAAATCTCTTTTTTTCTTTTCATTTCCCCAACCGTTAATTTCTCTTTTCTTGTTTCAATTCTCTTTTTTGGTTTCTCCCTCACAATATCTTTCTTTTCCTGTGTTATTTTGCCGAGTAATCTTCTTCCATAATATTCCTCTTCTCCTCCTCTTCCATAAGAATGATCAATATACATTTGATTGGTTAAAAAAAAAAAAAATTGCATTAGTGTTTTGGATTCTTCGTCTTTTTTTTTTTTATATTCTTTTTCCTATATATATATATATATATTTTTTTTTTTTTTAATTTTGAAGTTCTATGGAATTAGCATTTTCTCTAGTGTTTCCTCCGTCAATATCATTTTTCTTCCCGATTTTTTTTGGTTTTATCTACCTATATCACTTGTCCTTTTTTTTTATTTTTTTTATATTATAATGTACATGTATCATGAATAATTGTATTTATCTACCTATATATATTATATATTTTGTTGATAATTTAAGATTAATTGTGTTTATCTACCTATACCAAAGGATTTCTTTTATAATACTCTACCCATATTAGAGATTAATTGCATATGTATCATATGTTTTTTTGTTTGTAAATTAACTACCTGCATCGCAGATTGATTGCATTGCCTACCTGCATCACAGATTAGTTGCATTATCTACCTACACCATAGTTTAATTAGATATTATTTAAATATATCTTCATGACATAATTTATATTTATGTACCTATATCATAGGTTTTTTTCTTTTTGTAATCTACTTTTATCAAGAATGTATATCACAGTAGATTTTGTTGTTGATAAACATGCCAAGAATTTTAATTTTTTTCCTTGGATATTGAATAGATTAAAGGCTTTAATGATTCAAAATTTGGATAAATCAAGAAATTTAAATTTATTTTTATTTAGATTATAAAAGAGCAAAATAATAAAAAAGATTAGTTGAACCTAAACTGATAAGGCACATGGAATTGGACTCAATTGGAAAGTAGCTCAATTTTTTGAACTCACATCTAAATGCCCCTTAAATCAATTAGGGATAATTACTCCATTATCTCAAGATATTATTTCCTATTTAATATCTTGAGAATATTTCTCCATAAAAACCTTGGCCAATATGATGTTGCCATATGTAGGTAAAACCCTAACACCATGGTCGGCCACTCCCTTATATATACTCCATATTCTACCAAATTGCAGGAAGCTTTTACAATCCTAAAACTCCCTTATATATACCCCATATTATACCAAATTGCGGCAAACTTTTACAATCCTAAAAAGCCCTAAACACTTACTCTTCTAAGAGAAACTAGCTTAGTCATCGAAGATCCATTGGCCTAACCCTCTCACCTCGTGGGTAGGGATGGGCAAAATACCTATGGGTTTGGGTAACCGTGGTTACCCGCCCATTTCAAGTTCACAGTTATGGTTATGGGTAACCGTTTAGACGAACAAACGGTTATGGGTATAATCGTTTATCCGTGAAATTTAAATGGGTGGTTATGGGTATTACCCGTGGTTATAACAGGTATTCATCGATTATGGGTATTACCCGCGGTTATAATGAGTATCCATTTACTCATTTAATTTAATATATGTACAATTTAAAAAACTAATCTTTATTTTTGTTTTTTACTTTTGTAACAAAAGTCATCTTTGTTTATATATTGTAATTTTCAATGAATAACGGTTATAATTGGTTATAACGGGTACTATATCTGCCACAGACTCTATTTCATTGCTGTGGTATGTGCTTTCCAGTGACTTCAATTCATCTTTGTTTATATATTTTGTTTTGAGATCATAGAGCCTTCCCGGCTTGTATCCGAAGAAAGGAAAGATATGAGGTGAAGCCTCAGTACAAGAATTGTCATATAACACAAACACTTAAAACAAAATCTGGTCTGGACTAATGACAAGGTTCGAAAGAGAGTTTAGGACAGATACATACCATCATCTGAAATAGCATGAGAGGGTGGAGAAGGCCTAGCATTTGTGATTCCAGAACTAGCTAGGTTTTTTACAGACTACTATAAATTGATACTCGTTATAACGATATACTGGTAAGCACATACTGCGGTTATAACGAAAATTATGACAAATTTTTATTTTGTAATTTTCAAGTTGTTAAAAAAAAAACATGTAGACGGGTGAAAAAATGGGTAAATGGGTTTAAAAAAAGAATAAACGAGTTCAAAAACAGGTAAACGGGTAAATGATTATGGTTGATTGGGTAAACGGTTATGGTTAAATGAGTATACGGTTATGGGTATGATTAACCGTTTATAAAAGGTTATGGGTATGGGTATAACCATTTATACAATTACCCAACGGGTAAACGGTTATGCATGTATGAACATAAATGGTTATGGGTAAATAATCACGGTTACCCGCCCACCATAATCGTTGCCTATCCCTACTCGTGGGCACGTGATACTTAGGTCCTTGATCAAACGTGTTGATTGTTTTGCAGATACATTTTCGTCAAAGTTAGAGACGGCAAAAATTTGCATCAACAAACATCATATGAGTCTCTTACAGTTAAGTGCCCTTCCAGGAATAGGAATCAATATGATATTGTATGTAAATGTGAAATACAGTGCATGAGAGCCGGCTATCACTAAAGAACAAAGCGAATAGAAAGACTATTCTATAAAACCAAGGCAGCAGAATAGACGAATTTAAATATGTAAGCAGAATGATGCCCAACAGAACAAAGCGAATAGAAAGACTATTCTATAAAACCAAGGCAGCAGAATAGACGAATTTAAATATGTAAGCAGAATGATGCCCAACAGCCCATTTTAGTTGATATTCAAACATTTATAATTCACTAATATCAACACAGAGATATTAAGTGGAAAATCAAGAAAGTAAGTCTTTAAACCTGAAAGAGAAAACGTCTCATCTAGTTAGCGAAGAAAATTAAAGAAAATAACTTCTATTTACAGTGTGTGTGTGTGTAAGTCCCTGCAATAGAATAACATGTAAGTCTCTTATGTCTTGTTTACTAATCTGTAATCAAAATAGGTGGAATTGAATTGAGGAGGAATTAAATTGATGGGGAATCAGAAACGGATTCCTATGAAAGGTGTTTACTAAACTGTCGAGAAACGGAGTAGGAATAATGTTAGTTCCATATAAATTGTTTATCAATTCACTTTTGAATTTGAATCGAAACCATTTGATTACTAAATTGCCATTGGTCTAAATGAGTCATTTTATGTGATAATTAATAAAATTGAATTTTTCATAACAACATTAACCCATAAATAATTGAATTTTCCATTTCTTTATAAACTAAATTTTTAACCCTTTTTAACCTTTTTAAACCTAATTTTTTATACCAACCCCCATAACTTCCCAAGCAGCCCAATTTTCCCCTCCCCTACATTTAATTTTCTGCATATCCTTCATTACCAATTCTTACGGCTCCGTCTATCTCCCGTTCCTCCATCCCCACAGGACCACAACGCTTTACGATATCTAAAGACGTCCTAGGGTTCTTGGGATTGGTTGATTGGGGAGTAAATGCAAAGGGAGGTGAATGGGAGGCAGGCGGAGAGGTCTGAGCTTGTTGATTTCAGTGGCAAATTGGAGTTTTAGGAATTAGGTGGGGTTATAATAGGTAGAAAAGTTGTATTCCGGATTTCGGTTGTCTCCCAGAATTCAAATGACACCTCCCACCTCCCACCTCCCACCTCCCACCTCAAGAATACAACTCTTCCAAAATCAAGAATGCAATTCCATTTTTCATGTGCGGGGCCCATTTTGATTCGTCCGAAGTTTAGTAAACACAAGAATAACTCGTAATCGGAATCACACTCTGACTTTTGATTCCGATTACGGACACGTAAACACGCCCCTACAGTTTCCAGGAGTAGAAATCAGTATGACATTATTTACAGTACATGAGAGGTTGTCACTAAAGGACAAGGCGAATAGAAAGACTATTCTATAAATGGCTCACCTAGCTAGCAGAGAAAACTGAAGAAATTATATTTTATAATACTAAAATTGGTGGGGAAATTTGGATTTCCAGTTTTACTCCCGCTTACTTTGCTGTTATTTCAATTTTGCCAGTTTGGTCAAACGGCGAACAAAATGGGATGTGTGGGTGTTCGCCGCTTTTTCCCTCTCCCTCCTTGACTCATCTATAGAAGATCATCCCGCTTCTTGTTTTGTCTCACGCTCATCGTTTCATCTCGCTTATCTCTTCTGTCGCTCGCAATCACGACTTCATTCTTACACTCACTGCATCATACTCCTCTTGTCTTCTTTCTCGACTCATTTGCGAAAATCTCTTCAATTTCAACAGCAACAGTCACCACTCTTCCCCAAAGGTAAATTTCTCTTCTCTTTCTTACATTTAGAATCTTCAAAATCCTTGTCTACATTGTTTGATTTTTGCACTTTTGATTCCACATAAACATGGACTTGCTTTGTTCTCTCTGCAACACTGCCCATTTTCCACCAAAATCACATCCCACACTCTTTCAATTTCGAACACGACATGGCTGGTGAAGGTCAATACCCTCACTCGTACCCAATATACCCAAAGATTATCTAATATCAGAGATAGGTTTTTAACAAGGGCTTCAATTGAGTTAGGGTTTTGTTCAATTAAATCTCATTAGTTTGATTCTAATTCAATAAATTTGAGTTAGAGTTTTGTTCAGTTCAACTTTATTAGTTTGATTCTAATTCGGTGAATAAATTTTCTCTCATAGTCTATTCACTTTGTTTTATTTTCTAATTTGGATTTTGAGAGTGAGTAAATTTTGTATTTGTTTGCTTGCTGCAATTATTCAACTTATACCGCTACAATATTTGTTTACTTGCAGGTGCTGCAACCTCTAGCCATCGTAAGGATTAATCTGTATCTTTTTTGTTCCTTATTGCAGACTTACATCTTTGCACCAACTTTTGAAATGACCATGACAATAGTCGAGCTAAAGAAAAGGACCGAGATGATCAAAAGCAACAATCTGCAGCACCTTACTTTGTTAAAAATATTGAACTGATCTTAGGTCAGAAGGAGCATTGTTACGCAATAATTTAGTTCCTGAAAAAATAGTGTTGAATTTACTTTTAATAAATATTCAATTGATAATATAATCTTAATTTGTCTTCAATTCCTTTAGAAATAAGAATTTCAATTTCAATTTATATTTTGAGAATTCATATACTCACCTTTCTTTTACAGATTCCTGAAGCCTATGATAAGCTTTCCTCTTTAGATATAGATATATCTTCATGCACTTTGATGCTTTAATTTTTTATGAACAATTGTTTTGGCTGAACAATTTGTATGTGCAAAGTACTGAAATTTATCATTGCCATCAGGGGCATTCGAACACATTCATCTAATGAATGATTGAAAGGATGTATATAATATGCATTTTCAGTGATAAGTTAGGTTTAAGCGTAGAATTAGGTTTCTTTGCGGCTGGACTAATTATGTCAACTACTAATCTCATATGGACAAGAAAATATGTAAGTTGTCTTTATACTCGAGAGAAATTACGTACATTGGACACAATCATTAGTCCTCTTTGTTTTTTTGTTTACTTTTTTTAATCTATTTTCCTCCTCAATTTTTCTGCCATGCTCTTTCATTTGGTTTTTTATTTTCCTACAAGTCTTCGTTTGAAAGGAAAATATTGCATTCAAATGAATTCTACGCCGCTACTCATGTTTATAATTTTTTTTGTTTTTTTTCCCTTGCTCAGGCATTATTTTCTTTTCACTGCATATTGATATTGAGTTTTTGTTTGGAAATGGCTCTGTTTTTTTGTTCACTTGCTGAAAATGCCTCTGCCAAAATTTTAAGGGCCTTTTCTTTGTTTCTTTTTATCTTCCTCTTTCTTTGTCCAGTTATAAAGCAGTTTTTCATTTTTGTTGCAATAAAGACCTTTTCTTTGTCCAATTATGCCTAACCCAATTCTTTCTAATTTAAATGCACTCATTTTGTCGCACATTGTATCTGATAGAGCAGATAAAAAAATAAAATGAACTTTAACGAAAAGCTCCCGATACTGTTTACTTTAACGAAAAACCACATTTTTGCATTAAAAAGTCAATCCTGCAACTATTCACTTTACCCTTTATTTTGTTCTTATTGTTAAACCTCAAAATTTTCAAGTCTTTTTTCATTAGTTTTCCTAAAAAAAAAAGCGAATAACGGATTATATATGCTCCTTCATTATCATAAGAAAACTGTCTTAACTTTTGGATATGTGTCCCCCATTTGTTTACTTTTATATTCTATTGGTTTGAGTTAAATTTAACAGACCATCCGCACTAAGAGCTTCTTTTTTTTAAATGCAAACCCATACAAAGAAAATTGCAAATTCCATTTTTTTGTTTCTGGAATAACAAATTCTAGTTCCAGCCTACTTTATATATATTCTACATATGTATGCCCTCCTCCAGTACAACATTGTACATCAATGTCTTCTCTATTTTAACTTTACCTGTTACTCATTTGTATGTTGTTGCTCTCAGATTTCATATAATCTACATTCGCCTTTTAACACTCTAATGTTGCATTGTTTGCACATGATTCCTTTATATATGTTTTCTTCGTGAAATTAATCATAACAAATTATTACATCTTTGTCATAACGATACATTCTTTACTATTTAATTTCTTCATAAACATTTGTATTTTATTGTTTTTGTTGCTATAAGTGATTTATTTGAACTCCCCGACTCTATCTAATTAGTATCATTGAGATATATTTGATATTTGATTGAAGTGCAAATAATGGGTTGGTTTGAATGCACTCATTTTAGCCTTTTTTGCATTTGATAGAGCATATGAAAATAGAGGGAGACAAAAATCTCATTTGCAGCTTTAGGATCACAAATGAACTCTATCTCTATTTTTACTTATATGTCGCCCCTTTGTTTTCTTATATGTCCGCACTAACAACTTTTTTTTTTTTTTTTTTTTTTAATTTGTAGGAACTAGCTGAAACCGTAAACCTCAACATAATGAAGATGAAGAAGAGCCGGAAACAGTGAAATAGGAAAATCTAGACTCTGTAACATGTTCATAATCTATCTAAATATTTTGAATAATGATCAGTTTAATGTTGTTAATATTTTGATCACGGTAATATATTGCTAATTTACCTTCTCAAACAACGTACATATAAATATTGATATATAAACTTATTTATATTAAATACCATTATCTTAAACCGTATTCTTAAACCTTGTAGCAAATTGCGGGTATTCATGCTTGTAATATCTATTCATAGGAGAGGGAAGTCAGTCGGCATAGAGGAAGATGAGATCAAACCAAAAGCAAACTTACACCGCCTAAAAATTATGGATGGGTAATAAGAATAATATAAAATACTAAAGATATTTATAAATCCTTTCACGCTAAATATCTAATCAATATTGTAAAATATGATTTTAGGAAATGTATATATACACATAATCACAATAGGGAATAATTATTTTCTTGTAAATAATATATGCATTTAAAAATATAGGTCTTCACAGCTATCTACGTAAAATTAGCATACTGTACCTTTTCGCTTATTAACCAGATATTCAATGATGAAGTGACAGGTGTTTAGTTGAAAGTGGTACGAACCGAGCGTCTTGCTCAGCCTTGGTTATCCTACACGTCTCTTCGAGCACCGCTCTGAACACTTTTACAAAAACGAATATTTACGTGAAGGGGTGAGGATAAATTGATATCGAGCTCATAATCTATGAAATTTAAATATAAGACATATTCTTTACAAATGAATAAGAATAACAATAACCGTATTGCTAAGTAGCAATTAAGCAATTGTTTAGAAAAACTTTTAAAGTCAAAGATGAATAAATTTTGAAGAAAGAGAGACATATGACCTTTTACTATAGTGGTAGAGAAAAGTGTTGCATTTGTACCACCGTGTGAGTTTGAACTTCGTCGGTTCTCTAATCTAATATTTAATCTAAAAAACCTATTGTTTGTTAAAGAACAAAATGTTCTTAGATGTCACAAAAGATAAAATTAATGCAAGAGGTTTGGCTTTTCATCAGTGTAAAAATGTAGCGTAACTTGACAAGGTTCTTATGTAAATTCATATATTCATAGAACTTGTTTATCACCTTAACAAATATCGTATTTAAAAAAAAAAAAAAATTGGCCCTGATGCATCAATTGTATCAAAGAAGATTGAAGGAGATAGGAACATGATGTACCAATTGTATTCTATCAAATTAAAATCCAAAATAAGTCTAATTTAAAATTGTCCACCATTTAAAAAAGAAATGCGTATAACCTTTGGGTTTTATTTTATTTTTCTTTTTCAGTAGCCCACGCAGGCTAGAGTGTACATCGCATCAGAAAACGAGGTGATAATCAAACCCTAGCAGGAACGCACCACGTGGCAAGAGAGATGGGTTGGTGACCGTCGGATGTTGAGGAGAGGCGAGAGAGGGCTTTTATAGCGAAAGAGAAAACCTAACCATAGCGCCGTCTGAGGTGAAAGCTTGGATTCATAATCTTTTATATCTTTATCCCGAACGCAAAAACCCTAGCAGGGAAAAAACCCCCAAATCCCCCAACGCCAAGGTGAAGACTTTCTCACTCGCTCTCTCTCTTTTTTTCAATCCTTTATTTTATATATGGAATCTGTTTCTGATTTGTTTACTGGAAAAGCTCGTTTGCTTTGATTTCGCTTGTGCTTGTTTGCTGGTTAATCAAATGATTGGGGATGGATTATTGAGCAGAGCACCCACTGTGAGTGTGTTTGTATTTTTTTTTTTTGCTGTTTGTGTCCTTGGAGGAGCTTGTTCGTTGGTGGGTAAAGCTAAATCAATCATTTCCGGTGCAAATATTGTATTTTTAGATTTCTAGTTTTGATCGTGTGGGATTCCGAATGAATCTGCTCAAGCTGTGCACTTATTGTTTGCATAGGTCCTCACTGGTGTCACTGTCCAAGTAGAAGCGTCTTTGGGCGAAGGGGTCTGATGGTGCCCAATTATGAATTCTGAACTGGGTTTTACTTCGACAGTGTCATTAATATTACTATGACAAAATTGCTAATTTTACTTATATCACGGTTGTATAGTTATGTATACTATATTTTTTCTCACTTAGTTCTCATGTGTTGCCTTGTGGCTTTAGATTTCTCAGTTTTAGGATGCTGTGGCCCGAGTTTCGTGTGGAGCATTATGTTGGTTATAATAAAAACTCTGTTTTTTCTGTTTTTATCATCTTTAAATCACTTGCTTTCCCCATTTCACCTTTTAGTGAAGATAAACTCAAATTTGAAGATTTTTTATTTTTTTATTTTTTTATTTATAATGTTTATAGGATTTGGAAGATGTTGTGAACTGAATTATTCAGTGTGTGAAGTTGTATGATTGATGCGTCTTTTCTTTGGTTGCATGTTGGCACATCATATAGCATTTTTGTTGAAGTTCCTATAATTCAGGCTCATTTTCTTAATACAGTATGAGATTGAAGAAACAAGATAATAGAAAGTGGAATTGAATTGTTTATTATTTTACACATTTTAAAACAAAAGGCTTTGTGAGCTGGAGATTTTACTGCTTAAAACTTATAATGTAATTGAAGATACGACTTTTTGTCTATTGAAACTTTTTGTTGCATGTTTCGATTAAAACTCATGACTTCATCTCATTATACTCTTACGTTATGCAGATGAATAGGGAGAAACTTATGAAGATGGCTGGTGCGGTTCGCACCGGTGGAAAGGGCAGCGTGAGGAGGTGAGTAAACTTTTCCATTTTAAAATTTTTGTGAAGCTGTTGCCCTGATGGCATGTTGAGTAGATTGGTTTTTACCATGTTTTCCTTTTCTAAAGAGAATATTCGTTTGGTGTTTGATTGACGTCTTAATGCAATCACTTAATGATAAATAATATTGCTTTGCCAATATTACTGCCTTTATGGCAATTGTTTCATTATAAAACTTAGTCATTCAGTGGTTTTTTTATCTTCCTGTTTGTATGTGACTTTGTTTATTAATCATTGCTCTCAACTTCAGAAAGAAGAAGGCTGTTCACAAGACAACTACCACAGACGACAAACGGCTTCAGAGCACCCTCAAGAGGATAGGGGTGAATGCTATTCCTGCAATCGAGGAAGTTAACATATTCAAGGATGATGTAGTTATCCAGTTCTTAAACCCCAAAGGTGAAGCCAACTCTACAAAACTCTGATTTTGTATTTTATCAGTTTGTTTCAATTTTTTTTCCCCTAATAGTTGATGATGTTTGTTGTACGTTTCAGTTCAAGCTTCAATTGCTGCCAACACCTGGGTTGTTAGCGGTTCTCCTCAAACAAAGAGTATGTCACTATTTCTTTTTCTATCTTTAGAGTTTGAAATTTGTTTGGAATATTGGACATATTTACATCCTTGTTTGTGGCTGTGCCTTGCCATCATGCTGCATTAGCTTTTGACGGCCATGTTTGCTGTTGTTTTACCTTTAATTGTCCTTCAGATTTTAGACATTTTGGCATGTAACTTGACGTATGATCTTCGTTATTGTAGAGTTGCAAGATATTCTTCCCAGTATTATCAGCCACTTGGGTAAGTGTGCTTGTAAACCTTTTTATATTGTTGCTGCTTATGTGATTCAATTAACGGTGAGTTGTGATTATTTTCAGGGCCAGATAACTTGGACAATTTGAAGAAGTTGGCTGAGCAGTTCCAGAAGCAAGCACCTGGTGCTGGTGGAGCCACTGCACAAGAGGACGATGATGATGAGGTCCCTGAGCTTGTGGCCGGGGAGACCTTTGAAGCTGCTGCGGAGGAGAAGGACAAGGAGGAGAATCAAGCTTCTTAGGGAATTTTGAGGGGATTGTTATATTTATACTCTCGATGCTGGGGAAAGTTTTTGATTTTGCTTTTACCTTGTTCATGTCTGACCATGTTTGACGGATTATCCTTGTGATGCATTGGGTAGTATTTACTTATCTCTTGGTTAAAATTTAGTTTACTATTTCCTAATTCTTGATCGAGTAGTGTGCTAAATAGTGTTGAAATTGGATGATTCCTTGTTATAATAAACGAAATACGACCAAGCTTCTAAAGGGCGGAAGGCGGGGGGCGGGTAGGGGCTTTGGTCTTTTTTTTTTTTTAAGAATTTTAATTAAATTTAGAATTAACCATCTAAAACTCACTAATCTTCCAGAGTCATTTCAGATTGGTCTTAATTTTTTAAACCTTTCAAACAAGGATTCAATCAGTTGAAAATATCTCATCTGTTAAAGTCTTAATCAATTTTTCGTTAAATGTACATGTGGTAATTATGGGTTTCACTTCTTTAGCTTATTTGGACACAAATAATAAGGTAACTTAAACGGACATGAAGGTGAAAATAAATAAATAAATAAATAAATTTCCAAATAAAAAGAAACACAAAAATGATGATTGGAAAAGCTCCTGTTACTTCGGAACTCAATCTACGGCCACTGAAACTCCATCCCAACCTTTATACTTAAAATCTACCAATTGGGTATATAATGGTCAACATTAATATTAGTTGTCTTGTAACCTAGATTTTAAACAGAAATTATATAATATGGAAACCATTGATCAAAAGAGTATTGAATTGAATTAGAAATAGACCCAAAGTAAGCCTTAGTTAATTTAACAAAATTCAACTGGGGCTTAACAAATGTGACATTTTGATTATATTAGGTACTTGTTTGGAATGTTTAAAAAAATTGGGACCAATTTGGAATGACACTAAAAATGTTGAGTATTTTAGATACTTAATCCTTAAACTTATTATATAACAAATAAATAAATGTATACTTATACTTAGAAAAATAATAATTGCCTTGCGATGCATAAATTGCTAAATAGAATGACATTATAAATTATAAAGAACTAAAACATATTAAAAACATAGGAAGCAACCATATAATGAGTATTTTTTCAAGCATTCAATAAGTCTCTTAGAGCAGTTCCACCGGAGGTGGGCTTGCCCAACACCTTGTCCAAAACACAAGCCAGCACCCTGTCCAAAAGCTCCAGCCCGCAAAACAGCCTGGCACCCAGCCCAAGCCAGGCAACAGACCAGCCCATTTCGGACAGACCCAGAAGCCGGCCTATTTGGCTGGCGCGTGCACGACACTCGCGACTGGGCGCGAGTAAGAGACAAGGTTGCAGGCGGTGGGGCCCGCTTCTCAGGCCACTTGCATTTACCCGGCTGAGTGCTACGTGGCCCTCCTCAGAGTCGTTGGATTTCCAACGGCTAGTTTTTGTAGGCCATTGGATTTCCAACGGTAAAAAAAAATTTAAATTTGACTTTTAAAATGGACCGTCCGATCATAGATGTTGTCCACGTTATTTTCACCAAAAAAAAAAATAAAACAAAAAAAAAAAAAGGCCCAACGGTCAGAATTTTGACCGTTGGCCACGTGGCAGCTGGTTGGCTGTTGGATTTGATTATTTTTCAAATCCAACGGTCCAGATTAATTACAACATTAAAATTTATTAAAAATTAATTAAAATTTGTGAAATTTTTTTAAAAAATACAGAAAAATTTTAAAAAATTAATTTTTTTTCTATAAATACCTAACCCTCATCTTCCACCTTACACCACATTTCAATATTTTCTACACTTTCTACACTTTCTACATTTGAATATTTTGTACACTTCGAGAGAAAAAAATGACTTCGTGGAAGCTCATTGAAGATGTTACGTTGTGTGAATGTTGGGTTCACACTACTCATGACCCGATTACAGGTAATGAGATGGATAAGTGAGAAATATGGAGTAAAATTACGAAATCGTTTTGCGATGTACATGGAAAAGATGCCAGATCTAGTCAAGGTCTTCAAGGTCGTTGGAAAAAACTCAACGCATACTTTACTTGTTGGAAAAATGCCATCGCTCATGCTTCTGGTAATCTGCGTAGTGGGACAAGTTTAGCGGATCAGGTAACAATATTTTTATTTATTTATATACATTCCACCCACATCAATATTTTAATTTATTTAATTTCTTATGTAATTTTTATGTAATTTCTTATGTAATTTATATGCATTCCACGCCCATCAATATTTTAATTTATTTATTTGTGTTACACCCTATTTTTTAATACTATCTTATCCCACATTTTTATAGACACTACAAGCACAAGCATTTTACAATGCAAAGAACCGTAACAAATCATTCAACAAATGGGAATGTTGGCAAATTGTCAAAGATTGCCCTAGATACAAAATTGTGGCAACCGGTCCAGAAGTTGTCATGCACGGTATGAGTCTACACAGTTCGCCAGAAGCAGACACGGCCGAACAAGAAGCCAACACATTTGAAGACACGGAACGGACGCCTGAAGAAGTGCCGGAGACCCAACCGACTCGTCAGTCCCTCAGGCCTCAAGGTAAAAAGGCATCAAAGAAAAAAGGTAGTTCTTCCAAAAATGACTACACTAAATATATGGAGGAACTTGCTCGCCAAGGTGAACTGAACATGGCATGGGAAAAGGCTAGAGATGAGGAAAAAGCTACTGCTATGGCAGCAATAATAGCAGTTACTGAGGCTCGTGATGCGGCAGCTGAGAGACAAAGAGAAATAGTTAATCGAAAGAACGAGATGATTAGAGAAGCACTTCATCGAGAGAATGAGATGCTTAGAGAAGAAAGGATGGCTCAAGCAGATCGTGACACTATGAACAAGTTTCTAGTAGGACTGTCTCCAAATTCAAAATATTTTTGGACATCAGAAAAAAGAGATATCATGCGAAGGAGGCGTGCAAGAGATGCCGAAACAAGTCAAGGGGGTTCTAGCTACAGAAATCCTAGCAACCAAGATCCTAGCACCACGTATCCTAACTCCACAGACTTTGTATAATTTCGTATTTATTTGTACTACTTTATTTAATTTGTTATGTAATTTCTTAACATTTTTAGAACTTTATTTAATTTCTTATTTATTTTTAGAACTTTATTTAAATATTTGAATAAGATTACATAAACTCACCAAATAAACATTTAAAAAAAAAACACCAAATAAAATTACATAACCTCACCATATAAACTTAAAAAAAAAAAAAACACACTAAATAAGATTACTTAAAAAACAATACACTTTATTCTTCAACCACAAGCCTTATTTTAAGTATCTTCGCCTTCGTGCAATCTTCACTGGTGGTCAATCAAGTCATTCTGGCGGGTTATGTGCCAGTATGGCTCTTGCAATGAAGTGTACCGCTGAATGATCAATTCATTGTAACGTGTATCCCGTTCCAACGGCTTGTGTTGCACAGGATCTTCGGTTCGGTCATGAGTATAGTAGATTTATGTTCTTGAGTTGTTCATCGGATTCGGCTCGTGTTCATCGACGGCATCATAATCATACTCGTCTTCAACAATCATGTTGTGGAGAATAATACACGTCATCATGACGGATCAAAGAGCCTCGACATCAAACATTCTAGCTGCAGCCCTGACAGTTGCCCAACGAGCTTGCAGGATACCAAAACAACGCTCGACATCCTTCCTACACCCTTCTTGACACTTTGCGAAGTGTTTTTCTTTTTCACTCTGCGGATGTGGCACTGTTTTGACAAATGTTGACCACCTTGGGTAAATACCATCTGCAAGGTAGTATGGTCCCTCGTATTTATTACCATTAACCCAATATGTGCATCTCGGCCCATTTCCTTGTAGTAGTTCGTCAAACACTAGAGATTGGGCAAGGACATTTAGGTCATTCTGAGCTCTTGGAACACCAAAAAAAGCATGCCAAATCCATGCATCAAAAGAAGCCACTGCTTCCAAAATGATGCTTTTGGCTCCTTTTCTATCGCCATAAGCTCCTTGCCACGCACTTAGACAGTTTTTCCATATTCAATGCATGCAGTCGATGCTTCCAATCATACCAGGGAAGCCTCGCATCTCACCCTTCCTCAGAAGCCTTCGCATGTCCCTTGGCATGGGTTTCTGAAGGTACTCATTGGTGTAGAGGGCTTTAATTGCATAGCAAAACCGCATTAGGGACTCCAAAACTGTTGTTTTTCCCATCCTTGCGATCTCATCCACTTGATCTGCAGATACTCCATATGCAAGCATTCGCAAGGTAGGCATAATTTTTTGCTCAGGAAGAAGACCTAGAACATGAAAAGCATAATCTTTTTGCACAAAATATGGATCATGGTTGCAAACAGCACTCATGATTTTATCGAACAAATTTCGTTGCATTCTAAAACGACGTCTAAAAACATGATCAGGGAAAACGTTGTTGGGAATAAAATAATCTTCCAAGAGATCTTTACCTCGTCTTTCTATTCTTCTATCGATGTTTGCCGCACGTCTGGGTTTGGCTATCTGATCCACAGCTTCCATGATACGGCGGGAATGTGAGGCCCTCCGCCTTCTATGGTGATCATCCTCATCATCATCCATTGCGAAGGCCTCATCTCCACCTCCACCTTCGTTAAGATTGACCAATTCTTCCTGTTATGCCAACAACCTTTTCTGCTGCTCTTGCAACTATTTATACACTCTCCTTGAAGAAAACATTGTAAGAACTCAAGATTTGAAAACGATAAAGAAGAATTCTGAGCTAAAAAAAGGATTGAGTTTAGTGTGAGAATGGATGTAGGGATGTAGGGTTTATATGGACAAAAAATAGAGAAGATGAGGTTCTGGACAATGCCACGTGGCACTATGTGATTGGTTGAAAATCTTATCGAAATCTTGGCTAAATTATTGTAAACAGGAAGTGATACGTGGCGTGTCGGGATTGGTTGAAAATCTTATCAGAAATCTATCTACAAAATAGTACGTTCGGATAATGACACGTGGTGTGACAAGATTGGTTGAAAATCTTATCGAAATCTTGCCTAAATTATTGTAAACAAAAAGTGACACGTGGCTTGTCGGGATTGGTTGAAAATCTTAGCGGAAATCTATTAACAAAATAGTACATAAGGATAATGACACGTGGCGTGACGAGATTGGTTAAAAATCCTATCCGAAATTAAAACTATTTTTTAATTTATTATTTTATAAAAAAAATATTTAATATTTTAAATGGACTGGGTGCCAGCGCATTTTGTAAGGTGGAGATCGTTTGTGCCAGCTCATTTTTAGACTGGGTGCCAGCACATTTTATTTGGGGTGGAGATGCTTTGGCATATTACTGTTCATTAGGGTCTATTACTGTTCACTGAAGTGGATAAATGGGCTGGGTGTTGACGCAAAGTCTTTAGGGGTGGAGTTGCTCTCATAATTCATTGAAAAATAAAATGCAAATTGGAAGTTATTTATTTTTTGTCGAATTGAGAGTCACGACTTAGGTGGGTTTAGGTGAGTCAGGTGTGGTGCCTAGGAAGATATAGGCGCCATTTCATAATTTTCAAACGCCCTAACAAGTAATCAGAACGGTGATCAACTCCTTAACATCTAGTCGGAAATCTTTAGTACAGTGAATATGACACAAAGTCTCTGTCCTTTAGGATACATGTTTATACACATGTTAGGGGTATCGAGATTGAGGATTGATCAGCATATGCAAAGCTTTCGCCGTTAACTGAAAACACCTATAGTAGTTTTGCATCGAGCAACTGATGAATTTGCATATTAAGCAATGCTTTCATCAATACTCTCTGACTTTAGAGGGCCAACATCTTTAATGGAAGTTCTTATTTAGAGACTTTCATTATTACTTTTGAGTACTTATTTAAATATTTAAAGAAAATCTTTGTGTTTTTAAAGGAATATTGCTTCTAATTCCTTATAGTAGAATTCCTAAATTTAAAACTTTTATAACTTTATGTGAAAGTTTGATTAAGTGCACATTTTTTGTTTATGTTAACCTTTTTTAATTAATTAAAAGCATTAAAATCTTCAATCAAGATTATAAGCCCCGTTTTCTAACATATTTTTTTTAATTAATTAAAAACATTAACATTAAAAGTGTTAAAAGCTTCAATCAAGATTGTGGGCCACTTTGTCTGCTCAAGGTTGTCTCTATACAGTTCCTATATGTGAGGACATACACAATATATCCGGTGAGTACCTATACTTTAGGAACTTACTTTCCGATTTAGTCGAGGTTTATTGTGTCTCTATATTTATTTTATACTCATTTGCAAAACCCAAGAAAGAAAGGAGAAAGACTCCTCGTATACCATAATCATCATTTAATTAATTAGTTTTTTTAAATTATTAGTATATTAAATAATAAACTAAATTTAAAATTTTGATTAATTCAAATGATGTGGCTGTCTAGATCAAATGTCACCTAAGATGGTATAAAAATATGGTACAAAAACATGATACAAATAACATTACTCTATTATATTATATTAATATTATATTAGATTAGAAGAATTGCACTTATTATATTTGTAAGAGTGAGTCTGTCAATACTTACTCAAGCATCGAGCACCCACCACGACGAAGGAAGTTTCCAAGATGCTGCTCAAACATACAATATGGTGTTGTTGACTATATTATCCAAGAACCTTGAGTTATTTTGTATGAAACATCTTTCTAGAAAATGTCTCAATTAGTTTATACAATTCTATGGAAGCCTTGCCTAATAAACAGGGGCTTATTGCCAATTTGCTAATTTGTTTCGGTGTTGGTGAGTTGGTGTTACTTTTCGATAGAAAGTTTACAATGTGATGTGAACCTTACAACTAATTCACATTTCTTTTTAAAGAGATCCATTCCCCTAAACCGCCCTTATAGATGTATTGTAGGCTGCACATATGTAGTTTCATTAATTCATTGTTTTCCTCTTCTGATAAATTATTTTCAACCTGGTTATGCGGGGAATACTCTTCAACATATGTAGTTTCATTTGTTATGTATGACAAAACGTATCTCATAAACAAATTGATGGGACAAAGGAAAAACTCGGAGCATTCAAATGCTCCTTCATAGTTAACTTATAATCACTGAAAAACTGGAGACAATCATCTTGTTTTCGGCATCTTGCCATAGAATATTATAGGTGTGATTGCAAGTGAACTGACATTGTCAAGCTGCTAATTCACAAGGCCCCTTTGTTTGAAGACGTCAAGCATGGCCG
Organism: Pyrus communis; assembly: GCF_963583255.1. Classification (NCBI taxonomy): domain Eukaryota; kingdom Viridiplantae; phylum Streptophyta; class Magnoliopsida; order Rosales; family Rosaceae; genus Pyrus; species Pyrus communis. The sequence goes on along the minus strand of NC_084814.1, from coordinate 26,143,531 downwards.
CCCCAATTTTCGCAGGAGACTCCACCACGGTAACCCCAGCTTCCCTTAGTGTCTTGATTTTGTCTTGTGCTGTACCCTTTCCCCCTGACACAATAGCTGCACAACCAAATGCAAGCAATCATAACATATCGAAAACCAGAGACTCAACCTTAGACAATGAGAGAGAGAGAGAGGGTAAAGAATTATATACCTCCAGCATGACCCATTCGACGACCAGGAGGAGCAGTCAATCCAGCAATAAATGCAACAACAGGCTTCTCAGTTCCACTTTCCTGTTTCATTGGTCAGAGAATCAGTCTGAGCACCCATATCCAGACAACAAATATAGACACCAGTAACTAAAATCAATTTATGGCTCAACAAATCCTTAGAAAGATACGAAGCAACAGAAAGGTATTTCTCTCCGGTTATGGCCACTCAAAACCCTAACCAAAGATGGTGACATTCTGACCTTAATCAATGCAGCAGCATCCTCTTCTGCAGTCCCACCAATCTCTCCTATAAGAACGATACCTGAAACATACATTCTAGAATTAGTTCAAATTACTAGTCCTCTACTTCAACACGTATTGTCTTGTATACCTCACCAATATCTACACTGATGACAAAGGTAAGAAGAATACATACACTTTAATAATCACAGCAAGCCAAAAATAGTAGAATGGACGAGCATCCAAAATCATGAAAGACAAAAGTCCTAAAAGGACGAACTTTAGTAGTAATTTGAGAACTCATGGAGAGAGACATAACACAAACAGTTGTATCAAAAAATTGAATTTAATCGAAAATGAAAATAGGTTTAAATGAGGAATCTAAATGAAATTTGACTCATGAGTCATTAACCACAAAAAGTTGGATATCATCTTCATATCCTCTTATAAAAGACTTTGCACTACATGGAGCTTGATGCTTACATGGAAATTAGAATCCAGTCAAAGTAGTTGGAGCATGATATGCTTTTCATAAAGCCCCTAAAAAGTGTTGAAGAATCAGAGCGTACGAACATGTCCTATTTGACTCGACAAAAGTGATGGGAAAAATAAGCGTCCTAAAACAATCTATTATTTTACAGACGCTCATAGCATCAATATGAACATGCAATATAAACATATAGAGATGAGTGCATGAAGGGATGCACATTCCTCCCTTTCAATCTGCAATTTGACCAACTGCAACAGGAGAAAAACTAAATCAAGCTCCTAACCTTCTGTTTGAGGATCTTGTAGGAATCTGTCAATGCAATCAACGAAGTTTGTACCATTAAACGGATCCCCCCCAATACCAACACAGGTGGATTGTCCAAGGCCAACAGCAGTTGTTTGGAAAACCTACAGGGTAAAAGGAATAAATTAGTCAGATTTACAAGGAAAAGGAATAAAATTGTAAATGGAAGTGGTACCCACAAGATCCAAACATCAAACAAGAAGAGCTGAAGATTGAATCATAATAAGAGTATCCCATCTGCTGAAAGAACCAAATTAATATGAAAATTGTATGTTGGAAAGGGAAAATTGTAGAGCCTAATCAGATAACTCTCCCAGTCTCCCTGGATTAAAAATAGTACTCACCGCTTCATAGGTCAAGGTACCAGATCGAGAAACAATTCCTATGCGCCCAGGTTTATGAATGTAGCCAGGCATAATTCCGATTTTGCATTCACCAGGCTTGATAATTCCAGGGCAGTTTGGCCCAATGAGCCGAGTTTTAGATTGCCTGTTAATAGCAGCCTTGACACGCACCTGAATCAGTTAAGACCAGATTCAAGATCAGTAACAAGGCTTTCAGTGAACTAGTGAACTGAAAATAATAATCAGGGCCCAGATCAAGTTCAATGAAGTCCAAAAGTCAAGCCATATGATAGTCCACGAAGGATAAACTCAATAACTATGGTCAGGGGTTCTTTAGAAGTCTCAAAACCCAAATTACCAAGTAAAAACATGGTGACCTTATCCTTTCTATTTGAAGATATTGGTGAAATTAACACTACCATATCATGTTGTGGGATCCCCTCAGTAATGCAGACAACAAGATCCAGCTCTGCTTCCACTGCCTCCAGAATAGCAGCAGCAGCAAATGGTGGGGGAACATATATGACTGAGGCATTAGCCCTTGTTTCAGCTTTTGCTTCTGCAACTGAGTTGAAAACAGGAAGTCCCAAATGCTCAGTCCCACCCTTCTTCGGTGTTACACCACCCACCTGTTTCAGCACAATCGTATGCACATTAAACAATGAAGAAGGAAAGAAAAAAAAATGGTTAAAGTATATTGCTAAAAGAAAGCTTATTTTGGGAAATTCACATTGAAACCCAGTCCGTTAATTGTGATCACTCCTATATAGCAGTTCATTGGAATAGGTTGCCCATTGCTACATGTAAGTAAACAGTGGGGGTTTTCTTAAAATATTGCATTAGCAGCATGTTGGCGCATTATGAAACCCATATCGCTCGTTTTTTCACGTTGAATTAGTTATAGGGAATTGAAAGCCCGCCTTTGATATTCACTAGGAAGAGACAAACAAGTTTAAGCAGATGAGCAAATGAATCTAAACACATAAACAGAGCAGTAATTCAATAAAGCAAACGGAAATGGAAAACAGATGGGAGCGAGAGCACATATAGAGACCAATTTGGAGAAAAGACAGGTGCAAGTGATAGATACCATTTTGGTGCCATATTCGATGGCTTGCTCGGTGTGGAAAGTGCCGTTCTTTCCGGTGATGCCTTGGCATATGACGCGAGTGTTTTTATCGACGAAGACAGCGGGGGGCGGGGGCGGAGCCGGGGAGTAATGACGGCGCTGAAGTAAAGACGTTGAAGGAGATGGTTTGCGCGATGCGATCGAACCGATCAGCTTGGCTACGGCTTGGCGACCCATCACACCGTCGTGATTCGCTCGCTCTCAGTTGGCTGGCGGGGGCTGATTTTGTGCGCTTCAATTCAATGAGATGAACGAAACAGTGTTTAGTCTCAGATTCTTCTTTCTTCTGCTGTGGCTGTGGCTGTGGGGGTGGGGCGCTGTGGTTTAATATGGGCTGGGCTGGGCTTTCTTCTCAAAAGCTTTCTGGTGGGTTGAGCCGCATTTGGGAAATTAAAATCCTATGATGGATTTCATCATGGGCTTCCACCTTGTTTTCTTTTAGACCTCATTTTCCCCGTTAGGTTGTTTGTTTGTTTGTTATTTTTTTTTCAATCAAGGCATTGGGTTGTTTGTTTAGCAACACCATTATTTGCAGGCATTTGTCTGTTAGTTCTGACTTAATGCATGTGTCAATTATTACTATATTCGAAAATCAAAAGTAAGTGTCGATCCAATTAATTGGACAAGAATGCCACAATGACAATAAGCTTATTCCACGTAAGTTGCTCGTCACCTCTTAATCTTTTGACAAGTTCATATTTATATTAAAAAAAAAATAAAAAGATTTCAAAAGATAAACGGGTATATTAGCATAACAAGACATGGTAAATTTGGAAACTTGATCCTCCTTCCTTGTCCTTTGAGTTGGATAATTAATTAATAATTTGTATATGTCTCAAACAATTCCTATGTTAAAAGAGTCACCAAACACATGATGGTGAAAGCAACGCTCATTCTATACCAGCTACATGTAAACAATTATTAACATAATCAAAACTAAATAATTATCAAAACAAACCATTTTCAAACTTGTGCGAAAGAAAAAAAAAACCTCCCTAAATTTAGATCCACATCTCCAATTAGTCGGGACCTCCTCCACAATAAAAATTACAGATGGGAGGAAAACCCACCAAGTTAGATAAGCATTATTCAGCAGCAACTATTAGGCAAGGCCAATGTTATGGTGGTGCTTGAACTTCCCCTTCACAGAACCTCCACGAACCGTCTTCTTGCCTTTTTAGAGCATACCAAATTTTATAGGTACTGCAATCACTCCAACAGAAAACAAATCAAATACAAGCCATGGTAATCATCACCCCCTCCCCACCCCACATATGGTAACAGAAACCACAAGAGTAATCATAACTCCTTCATTCAGCTCACCTGTAATAACTTGGGTTCTTTTGCTCAGATTCATTAACAAGTTCAGCCGCTTCCTCTACGACAGCCTCGATCTCTGCTCTCTCCCCTCCAACTTCATCTGATATAATTTCAGCACCAAGGACTGACAGTCGTAGCAAGACAAACTTCCAATAACAAGACCTCGCTTTTGCAGCATCAGCCAAAGCCTGCCACTGTGTATCATGCACGCAGTCGTAACCACCCACACCCATACAGTGAAGCAGTGAAACTTGCAAGAATTATCAAGGAAAAGAACATGTAAAAAGAAGTAAGCTTAAATATACCTGAACAAGCATCGAGTCATCAAGGATTTCAGAGAGGCTATGAATTTCATGAGTGGGCCCCAGAGCTTCAGCCTTAATTGCTTGCCATTGCTTCACAAGGTCTTCAGCTTCTTCAATAGACATAAGCCTCCGGAACACGGCTGTTGAAGAAGACAGATCCAGAATTTGTGGATTTCCAGCATCTGAGCAGGTCCCCACCGGCTTCATAAAAGTCGCCAAAAGCTTCTTAAATCTGCCTGCTAGTCCATTTCCCTTGACGTAAGCAGGGACTAGATTAGAATCCGCAGATGAAACTGTCGTCCAAGCAATAGAACTTGTGTGCATATTTGGCTTACTGGAGGCCTGTTTAGAAGCACTTCTCATCTCATTTCCCTTCAAGCCTGTTAACCTTAAGGAAGCAAAAACAATGCACCCCAAAACTCCAGCTAAAGCGATTCTTCCCACCAAAACTCCTCTCGCAAACCAACCATCCCAAGCTTTACCACGGTGCATGCCAAGATTCCTTTCCAATTGAACAGATGATGCATTAGAGCTGCTTCCACTGCCAGTCTTGCCCAATTTTAAGGGACTTTGCAGATCAGTTGAAGCCAACTGCTTAACAGCTGTCCCAAGATGTTGAGAAGAGTTCATATGGGAAAAAGATTCATCGAAATCCCTCCGTTCCGACACAAAAGCAGTGGATATTGGTCTTTGACTTATGATAGGCAACTTCTGTGGAGCTACTTTGCTTTTCTTGCTCAAAGGAGTCCTCTTGTCACCACCAAAAAAGTTGGCCTACAAAGACATACATACACACATACATCAACCATCTGGTAAAGCTAAAGATAGGATCCTTAATCAATCCATCCTTGTGAATCTCACCAACAATGGAGAGCAATCTCGTGAGTCTGGAAACACAGAAAGGACAGCATCCTTCAGCCACATTTCCTGATCAAGTTCAGCAGGCAGTCCGACATGAGAAAGTACTGACCTTGAAAACAAACATAAAGTTTGTACTGAAATAAGTAGAGTGTGAAGTGGCACAATATAGAACACATTGCATTTTCATGATAAACCATCTATTCCGCAGGCTAAAAACAACTTTTACTTTTCCTGAAACCATGACATGACACATAGAGAGTAAAAAAGAAAATAGACTAGAGTGGCCCCTGGTTGCTGGTGTATGCTTTTTTGGACCACTGATGTGCATGCCACTAATCAAAAGGAGTTGATACACAGAGCCTTTTAATCCAGCTAATACCACGATAACGCTGTGTAAATAGGGAGGCAACAATAACCAATAAGAGATATATACCAACGATTGAGTTGCACCACAAGTATCCTTAACTTCCTTCCCTAAGATTGAATTTCGTGCAGCAGAATTTGAGTTCAAGTCCAGCTTCTGAAGCTTTTCAACAACCGCAGCCTCATCAACCTGGAAAGCAAGTAAATATTCAGTTAACGAAACAGAAAGGAGAAAAAGGGAAAAAAATTCTAGGAAAAAATTCTATCTCTGCATGATATCCAAAAGAATTTTATGAAACAGTGCAGGAAATAAAACTAGAAGGAAGAATATACCTGACCAAGGAGGAACAAGCAAAAAGCTTCCTCAAGTTTCAGATCAGCACCCTCTGATGCAATTAGGCACTCACATATAGATTTTGCTTTCTCAATCTGCCCAACCATATGATAAATACTGAAATTAACAAAATGGAACACACAACAACCACCCTGAGAGAATTTGAAGAGAACTATTCCATCAGCATTCATATTCAAAACTAGTTATTTCAAAGCCAGTAACCTAGGTGAATAATGGACTTACTAATTCCTTTTGCTTGCTTGAAAAACCCAGTGCAACGTGAGCTATTAACACCGTGTAGAAACAATTAAAATCAATTACAACCCGTTGATTCTGTGATTCTAGGGACTTCTTATTCTTCCTTGTAATAGCTAGCTCATCCCATGGAAGAAGATCAACCATCTCTGAAGCCATTAGTCTATTAAGTGCTTGGGTCAAGAAGCATGGCCAGTCTTGGACCCGGCATGAAGCTTCCACATCAAGTCCCTGTCTGACCAATTCACGCAAGGCTGCAATTGCTCCTCGTCTTCTTTCAGCATTCTCAGGTGACTGAGACATGCCAAGCAATTCCAATGTACAAGCAGGTGCAAGCTCCTCCAAAGATTCTTCTATCTATTAAGCATGGCCAACATATGTGTTACACAGCAGCAAAAGCAAGTATACTTTTGGGCACAAGCATGGAAAAAAGTTAAATGCTGTGACAGATTTCAACCAGCAGGTCCATGATCCATCTGACTAAGAATGTCTTAACATCTCAACATTTGATCCACTATACTTTTGGGATTATTATGTAGATATCTGGTCACTACTTTGCAACAGAAAAACAAGAGTCCCATTCCAGAGTGACAAACCAGATAACAAAATATTGACAGAATAGAAGATGAGAGTATTACCTGAGACAACAATGCTATTTTCCCAAGAGACTTTCTACTCCTTAGAAGACACTGAGCACGAGCTAGAGCTTCAAAACCTTGGGACACCTTGTTCTTCTCAAAACCAACCTTTGCAGTTGCACACTTCAAGAAAGCACCTAGGATAAGAAAAGGAGGCATAACAAGGCTGAAACAGATGGCACAATATCCAGACCCCTTTCCTGATATGCCTTACCTCTGCTAGCGCCATAGATAGAAGAAGATCATGAATATAAGGCTTAGCATCTGGATGCTGAACAGCCACGCGGCCAACATCTTGCACAAGCTTAACTTCCCCAACCTAGAATGGAGAAATCCCATAACATATACCCGTCTTTCAAAACAAAATCCTATTTTTTTTCTTTTGATTTTAATTAGACAAAAAAAAAAAGGTTTTTCTCTAAAATTACAAATATATTAATAAAGCATCTACAAGAATCCACAATGTAAAGTATGGTGCCAAATGGAGTTTCACTGAAAGAGTACAGTAATTAATTTTCAGAAAAAAGAAATCAATTCCAGTTAAACTGGTGCTCAACAATATTTATTTTTCATTGAAGGGAAGGAAAGGAACAAAGAGCCTTAAAGGAAACATTCGATGTAAAACTAAGTACCTCTTGAAGAAGGCAAAGTGCACCGGGCAACCATGCCCAAGGAACTCGTAGGGAAGATTTAGGTGGGATGTTTTCCTTAATATTGCCAGCGTATTCTGGCTCAAAAAGAAGCTTATCTCTCACATCCATTAAAAGACCCTGAAAACAAAGCAGTAAGAGAAAAAGAATCGAACGATATAAAATATATAGCACAACTTGTAAGAAAACTCCTCCCAGCTGATATGATATAAAAAATAAAGAATAAAATCCAAGAGCGTACCAGGCGAGATCGCACAGCATCCAAAGTGTAGCCTTCTTCAATTTCAGCACTCTTCAATTCCATCACTGATTTAACAACCTCATCTTTCTCAGCTTTAGCAGGAACGCCAATAAGCTGCAAAGTCATTCGTTTGGCATTAAGTTAGTAAATGGTGACTTATAATGAAGTTCCGAAAATAGGGAAATCATAGCACAAGAAACAAATCCCTTAATCGCTAAAATACTAGACAAACTGTGATAACAATTAATTATGGGACTGCTAGGCTTGCATATGCTGCTAGCGAAAGGATAGCAGACTGAGTATGTTCAGCCACTGTTACAGGATCTCTCTCAACCAGAAAGAAAGTAGATGTAAAAATGACTCGATTTGACAAACACAAAGCCCATCCAAATTAAAGCAGAGGAAGCGACCTGGTAACAGGTGACGGGGATTTCAACGGTGGTGCGAGGAGGAGCAGTCTCGACACCAATGTGGGTGTCGAGTGATTTGAGACTCCAGCGGCCGGTGAGATTATCACGGTTCCTCTTGTAAGCCCTAGAAATTCCGATTCCGGAGTCGCTTCTTTCACTGGAGAAACCCCAAACGCAGAGCTTGTGATTACCGATTCGGCAAAGGCAACTGCGAGATGACGGAATGCTTAGCAAGGCGTGAGACAAAGCAGCTGTCATGGCTTCCTAGTTAGTTACTACCTCCTCGCTCGCTGTCGCTGATGAAGAGAATTGGAATTTTCACCTTCACCGTTCCTTTCATTTTATCTCTCAGATTATTATTATTGTTATTATATATATATATTTATTTTTTTTTTGAGAAAATAATTATATTATTATTAAAGGCGAAGGAAAGAACAAACAAAACACGCTCATCACTCATTGTTTTTGGATTTCGACTGAGACCCAAAAAGTAAAGAGAAAGGGCAAAGGATGCAGTTTTTGAGGATTTTGTTGTAATTTTTTGTCGTGAATTTATTTTTTCTTTCCGTTGTTAGTTGTGATGTTTTTTCGGTTGATTAGGTTTTATGTTTATGTGTTTTGACCAGACTTTACAAACACGTCGGGATGTAAGGAATCGTAGAAAAAACCTCGGATGCATTGCATCGCCAAACTCTTGGTTTTCACATGAGCTACTTCCATCTGAGCATGAAAATACCATTACCCTACACACGAACCTCAAATGACAAGGATTATACTGCTCTCTCATGACTACAAGGATGATCCATTATGCCATTTCGCCCAAGTAACATGTACAAATCGACCGACCACAAAACAAAACAAAAAACATGAATGAGTTGAGCATGCTCTGAGTAAATAAGATTAAATTGTACACAATTACAAGGATGGTTTTATGTGTTCTAGGATTACAAAGCAGGTCTAAACGTTCCCCCACTTAACATACAAAAAATCCACGCTACTCAGCCATCCAACAGAACAAATGCCACAAGGCAAACGGGTAAATGTCCATGCCTACAAATATCCCAACTTCATTAAGCAGTCGTAGGATCGTTTATCACACCCAAGAAATCGTCCTTTATGGTGCCAATGCAGAACTGCAAAATACAGGGAAAACTAGTATCAGAAGCAAACAAAAAGAAGCTAACTTGCATGGAGGACGAAACTATTTTAGTCCGTTTTTACATAAGTGGCTTCAGCCAGGCTCTAAGAAACTAATGCACCAAAAACTGACTACGGCAGCTATCCAGGATCAAACAAGTAAGACATTCCTCAGAATGTAGGTTAGGATCATGATGATCATCCCACCACTCCACATTCAGTATGATTTACTAGTGTCAAAAATCCAAAATAAGACTCGCTGACTAATCAAGGAAACATTAAACAGGACCATTCCTAGAAGGCTAGGATGAATGTACTACTTTACGCCTCTAAATCATCCCCCCCACACCACCCTTTTCCTCCATAACAAAAGCTGAATCACTTGTACAGTACAAGGAAGATGGCAAAATATAAAAACCGCTGAGACAAGAGAAAACAGATTGAGGGTAATACAATTTCAGTAGCGTCTACTCGGGTTCCAATTATCTTTAATCGCACTTCGCTGTCTTTCTGAATCTTAACCTGCAAAATAACAAGAAATCAATTTAAACATTTTTTAAAACAAGTTTAACCATATAAATCTAAAGCTAAAAGAAACAGCTGAGAATCAGTTGAAAGTTTGAAACTGAAGCATACTGATCCATCTGATGTTGTATAGTTTGGCATATCCCCAGTCTGGAACTCCATGTCATCCGGTATCAACTACAACACAAGATGACGACATTAACCCATAGCAACAACACAACCCAAGTCATTGCAAATGTTTACAACTTTGTACAAGACAAAAAAAAAAAATTATGGAAAACAAAGTTTTCTAACAAGATATGGATAATGCTTATCACTGCCCAGAATAATCGAAGGGGAAGAGATACTTACATGGTTCGAAACAAAGATTTGAACAGGACCAGCCTCAGCAAAGAATCCCATCTATAAAATTTCGAGATGACATTACATTTTTCGTAGTTAGTATTATACAGAATACAAGAGCTTGCAAAACCAAAGTAAGAACACTGATGATAAAACGTTAGCAGGTGAAGGAGGAAATAGCATACCTTGTTTACCATGGTAACAACAGCTTCTAAGATCTCTCCTTTGAATGGTCTGAAAACAACACACTGGTACTTCATGGGGAATGAGACGAAGCCTGTCCCGTCACGAATCATCCCTTTCCCAATGTTTTCTATGCCCGTAATTGCAACCACAAATCCATGTTGGCCACTGCACAAAAAGTATACAAATCAACTATTTGATGCATCGCAAACCCTGATGAAAACGGTGAAGAGAATTGAATTGAATCATAGTGATGACTGTCTACAAAAGGATCGACAAAAGTCAAATTTTTTGGGGTGTTTTTGTGTTCTGAAGTTTACTTCCCACCAGCATAGAGCAAAGAGGGGTTTCCCGTTTTCGTCCTTAATTTTTAATTTTCCTCAGGCGACATTGTGGGAACAAAAAAAAGGCAAAAAAAAAAAAAAAAAAAAAAAAACCGAAGAAGAAGGAGGAGGGGAGAAACCTGCAGGTGCCTTCGACATCTTTCATGAGCTTGGAAACGAGATTTTCACGGAGATTGCGCCCAAAGTGGCGAGGATGGAGCTGCATGTTCCTCTCCAACACTATATGGAAGAACATGTTTCTCTCTTTCTGAATCTTAATCTCTCAATTCTGATTGGTGAGATGGAAATTGAGAATTCGACGTTTGCCCTGAGCTTCCAACTTGGAACTTCTTACTACTCTCGAGAGCGCGACCGACCTAGGGATTTCCTTTTTATTCGTAAAAATTCTTTAAATAGCAAGGCAGATTCCTTCTCGCCGTGGGACAACGTAGTAAAAAGGAAAACCCAATTCGAGGGCCCAGCCAAGCCGGATAAAATATAAGCCCAAAATATCTAGGCTCGCATGTCCAAGTCCAACGCTGTTAATGCTTGTATTAACGTTTGACCTGCGGGGAGATTCTTGTAATCGCAGTAGCAGATCCCATTCCTGATCCCTGATCCTTGTCCGTCGTGCTCGTGGCGACCCTAAAATGTCACTCCCACCACTCTTAAGTGTAGCAGTGAAACGCAAAATCCCATAACCCTCTGAAAAAACTATCTCACAACCCCTGAAATTCACTTCACTCCAGTTCATTTCTTTCTCATCGGAAACTGAAACATCATGGTCGGAAAATCTGAGCCCCTCAACGGCACAGCCACCGCGAAAACCGGCCAATCTTCGTCGCCATCCCCTCCCCCAGCCACACCCATGTCAGATCTCCTCGGCAACTTCTCGTTCAAAACCCTAAAACTGAAGACCAAGCAGCAGGAGCTCCTGATCCGAGTCTCCATCCTCTGCTTGGTCTACGTCCTCGCCTTCATCACCCGCCTCTTCAGCGTCCTCCGCTACGAGTCAATGATCCACGAGTTCGATCCCTATTTCAATTACCGTACTACCCTCTACCTCACCGAGAAGGGCTTCTACGAATTCTGGAACTGGTTCGATTCCGAGAGCTGGTACCCCTTGGGTCGGATCATCGGCGGCACTCTCTACCCTGGCCTCATGGTCACCGCCGCCATCATCTACTGGGCCCTCCGATTCCTCAGCTTCGCCGTTCACATTCGAGAGGTCTGCGTCTTGACCGCTCCATTTTTCGCCTCCAACACCACCATCGTTGCCTATTTCTTTGGTAAAGAGATATGGGACACCGGTGCCGGCCTTGTTGCCGCCGCATTGATCGCCATTTGCCCAGGTTACATCTCCAGATCGGTGGCTGGCTCCTACGACAATGAGGGTGTCGCCATTTTCGCCCTGTTGCTGACGTTTTACTTGTTCGTCAAGGCCGTCAACACCGGCTCGCTCGCTTGGGCGTTGGGCTCCGCATTGGGCTACTTCTACATGGTCTCTGCCTGGGGAGGTTATATCTTTATAATCAACTTGATTCCCCTTTACGTTTTGGTGCTTTTGATCACCGGGCGCTATTCCATGAGGTTGTATGTCGCCTACAATTGCACTTATATTCTCGGAATGTTGCTCGCTATGCAAATTCGCTTTGTCGGCTTTCAGCACGTTCAGTCTGGGGAGCACATGGCTGCCATGGGCGTCTTCTTCTTGATGCAGGTTGCTTTACGTTTCCATTCCATGCAGAATTCAATTTATGATATACCAACTTATTTGTTTTATGAAGTAAACATCTTATGTCAATTCATTTCTTAGTGCTTACTTCATTTTCCATGTTTGGTTGGTGGCACGGGGGATGGGGTTGTCAGGTTTTTTACTTCTTAGATTATGTCAAGCACCTGCTAAGTGACTCAAAGATGTTTCAAGCCTTTTTAAGGATCACTGTCACCTGTGCTGTGGCCGTTGGTGGTGTTGCCTTGGGAGTCGGCACTGCATCTGGCTATATCTCTCCATGGACTGGCCGGTTTTATTCCTTGCTAGACCCAACATATGCCAAGGATCACATTCCTATTATTGCATCTGTCTCTGAGCATCAACCAACAGCTTGGTCATCTTTTATGTTCGATTTCCATATCTTGCTCTTCCTTTTCCCTGCCGGTCTCTACTTCTGCTTCAAGCGGTTGTCAGATGCCACCATATTTATAGTAATGTATGGTCTTACAAGCATGTACTTCGCTGGTGTCATGGTTCGGTTGATTCTTGTTGCCACACCTGCAGTTTGTCTTATTAGTGCTATTGCTGTCTCTGCGACTATTAAGAATTTGACACAGTTGGCAAGGGCAAAGGACAAGGTTTCTCAAACTGGTTCAGCCAAAGGAGCCAGCAGCACAAAAGGTTCTTCAAAGGTGAGATCTTTGCTCCTTTATATGCATACACACACTTACAGTTCTGATCTCTTGCTCACTGTGGAGTACAGAGTCCATACTCACCAAGTGTTTGAACCAAATGCAGTGGCAGCTACTGAATCTCTAAATAGGAAATTTATTTTTATGTGAACATGGTTAGTACGGATTTTGACTCTTAGCGGTGAGGACAATATTGTGAGTGTGTTTTGTGTGCGCCATTTAGAACTGGTTAATGCCGGCTAATGTTTTGTTCTGTGGTGATTTTCTTTTGAGATATTTTGGTGGTATATATCAAGTACTATTTTTGGTTTTATGTTTTTAGTTACAGTATATAGCAGTATCTTTGCTAAAATTTGTGTTACAAACAGGGTTCAATTGATCAATCTCAGCCTTTTCAAAGAAATGGTGCTTTTGCCTTACTTTTTGGTGCATTTTACTTGCTTAGTAAGTATGCAACTCACTGCACCTGGGTTACATCAGAGGCGTACTCATCTCCCTCAATTGTTCTGGCTGCAAGGGGTGCCCATGGGAACAGGGTCATTTTTGATGATTACCGTGAGGCATACTTTTGGCTTCGTCAGAATACTCCTCCAGATGCTAAAGTGATGTCATGGTGGGATTATGGGTACCAAATCACTGCAATGGGAAACAGAACTGTTATAGTTGACAATAACACCTGGAACAATACACACATTGCTACAGTTGGGCGTGCAATGTCATCTTATGAAGATGAGGCATATGACATAATGAGATCACTTGACGTGGACTATGTTTTAGTTGTATTTGGTGGTGTTACTGGTTATTCTTCTGATGATATCAACAAGTAAGTCACTTGTTATTTCATAATACTTGTTTATGATTGTGTTGGTGGACCAGTGTAGTTATGCATGTGTCTTACTTCTATCTCAACCAATGTTTCTGATTCATCTTCAGAACCCTTTTGTTGAATTTAAGTGAAAGTTATATTCTTGTCTGTTATTCTGCACTCACCATATAGTAATACTGTAATAGTAAGACAAATTTCTGTATGCCAGATTTCTGTGGATGGTGAGAATTGGGGGTGGAGTATTTCCTGTGATTAAGGAACCTGATTACCTTGTTAATGGTGAATATCGTGTTGACAAAGGTGCAGCTCCCAAGATGTTGAACTGTCTCATGTAAGTTTCATAACACAGCTAGACTTATATATTGTGTACGTACATGTAAGATTTTTTAACAGAGCTATTAATTTCATCTTTTTCTAGCGGGATCACACCTTACTTCATTTCACGAACATAGTATAAAAGAAAAAACGCATGCGTCCAAAGGGGTTCCATAATCCAGAACAATTTGTTTGTAGGAAAATCTGTATGGTGATTTAAAGTAGGCAAAGTGGAAAACATATGCTTGTTACACTGAGCTTATGTGTATGATTGTTCTTTTATGAATGAATTCTTTAAAACTTTTAGTAATAAGATAACACCTTATACTTGCTTGAAATTAGTCAAAGAGCTGATTGGCTTTGATGATTTTTTGGTTTGCAATCCTTAAGGCCTAGTGATTGATATAGTGGGCTGTATATCAGAAAGTAAATTGAGTTTCGTTTCTGCTGGACCACTGGTTCTAATGTGCGGGGTATTTGGGCGCTATCTCACCCAAAATTAATCTTAGACCCTTGGGTGAAATATCCATTTGGAAATTATTATATTATCAGTGTTCCTTATGTATTATGTCAAGTTCTGTACAGGAATGATTTGGTTTTCGTTTTGTATGGTGATTAGGTACAAGCTGTCTTACTATCGATTTGGAGAGATGACGACAGAGTATGGGAAACCACCTGGGTAAGTTTCATGTGTCTTGATAACAACTGTAGGTGTGCATGTTGCTGTGCGTTGGTGTGCATGTTGCTGTGCAAAGAAACGCACAGCACAAGTATAATGCAAAAGCGTAGCACATGGAGTATTGAGACACTACCAACAATTGTCTAAACTGATTGAAAAATAGAAAACCTAGAAACCGGAGCCTATGCATCCTTATGGGGAGAATGGCCGCAATATGCAAGATTGATAATACTGGGTGCTCTTCCTAAGTTTTATATTGCATTAAAGGCTGCAGTAGGCTGGTAATTCTCCGTTGGCTTGGGTTTACATCACTAGTTGAGGCCTAGTACGTTATTGGGTGAAAATGGAGAGTGCATTATTGCATAAACACGTTTATGTTGTGTGTGTTTGCAGTGCATCAGCATGTGCTACCTATGCCAAATTGCTGATTGCAGTTGTTTTGTTTGACAGGTATGATCGTGCACGGGGGGTTGAAATTGGAAATAAGGATATCAAACTTGAATACCTGGAAGAGGCATTCACAACATCGAATTGGATTGTTCGTATTTACAAAGTGAAACCACCAAATAATAGGTGGTAAGTCCGGTGCAGTCGCAGCGACAAGAAGGAAAGGAGAACAGTGAAGGAGCATGATTAGATGAAAGGCGGAGAGCTTGGAGTCTTGAGATGTAGTTTTTAGAAGATAGCAAAAGCGTATTTTTCTTTTTCACAGACTCGGTTTGTGGCACTGAAGGCTATTTAGTGACTGATTTGATCTGGATCCGGAACCCCTGATTGGAAGCCCGTCGTTTTGCCTCCGTGAATTACCAACGGTTTTGTTGATTTGTATCGTTGAGAAAGATTTTATAAAGTTACATTTAAGCTCTCTTATTAACTAATGAAGAAGGTTTAAAAATTTTGAGTTTTAACACAAAATAAAAGGTAAAGTGAATAGTATCAGGATTGGGTTTTTAGTGTAAAAATGTGATTTTTTGTTAAAGTAAACAGTACCGGAGATTTTTCATTAAAGTTTAAGTAAAGGAAACAGGACTGAAGGTTTTTTATTAAAGTTTAAGTCGGACAATAAATCATACATGCCTCTGCCTTAACGCTAATACCATTATTTCTTACGAAGTTTTAACGAAAAACTCACGGTACTGTTTATTTTAACGAAAAATTATATTTTTACACTAAAAAATCAAATCTGGTACTATTTACTTTACTTTTTTTTTTGTCCTTATCGTTAAAACTCAAAGTTTTTAAATTTTTCATTAGTTTTTCTCATTTCTTATACCCAAAGAATAAGCATTTTATTAACATTTTCATTAGTGAGTGGGTGGGAAAATAAAGAGGAGGAAAAAAGCAAGCAATTGTTGGTGAGCGGTTAGAGAAGGTCAAAGGGGTGTAATCTAATTAAAAGAGAGAAGAAAGGAAAGAAAGGTAAAAGGCAAGCGAGCGAACCGGGCCAAACGCCCTGGGATTGACGATTGATTGAGATTTGCGATTTGCGATTGAAGCATGAGCGGCGGCGGGAGAGGCAGAGGCACAACAGCACCAACGACGAGCGGGAGCATGACGACGACCATCACCCTTGAGAACGCGGGCGCATCGTCGTCGCAATCGGAAGCGGTGGTGCTGAAGCTGAATCGGAAGAAGAAGAAGCAGGTGTCGTGGAAGGAAGGGACGGTGGACAACGAGTTTATGCAGAAGAAGAGCTCCAAAAAGTGCTGCATCTTCCACAAGCAGAAGCCCTTCGACGAGGACGACAGCGACGATGAGGAACACCATCACCACCACGATCACGATCACGATGGCCACCAGCACCCCTCACCTTCTTCTTCAGGCATTAACAGCAACTCCGTCTGATCAATAGTCAATCTATCTAGTATTGGAATCTGAAAGAGTGGATTGATTGGATAGGATGGATTTGATTCGTAGTATTGTAGATCTGTGATGGTGTTGTGTAATGCGCTTAGGTGTTTGTTAGGGGGAGGAGGGAGGAATGAATTAGGTATAGGTTTTGTCGGTGATAAAACAAGAATTGTAATGCCCCAAGATCCATGTGTTTGGGTTTCGTGATTGAGAATTGAGAATTGATATATGATTGATATATGATGCTGATGAATTCCAGTGATGCTGTTTTTAAATCCAAAACTTGTAACTTGCATCCAAATGCAATCTGTTAGACTGCTTTCGTGGTCGAAAGATAGAACTAAATAAAAAAACTCAACCAAATGTTTGCATCGAGTGTTTCTGATAACAATTGGTTGCTTCCTAAGCTCGCTGAACTCAATTGTCTCCGCCCCCAAAAGCGCAAAACACTGTCGGTCGGAGCACGGAGGCAGAGACATGGGCTGGAAACTGGAGTGGCGGGTGGAGGCAAAGTTGCTTCTTATTGAGTGTGTTAACATTAAGCCATTGAGTACAACCGAGCAGTAAAAGATGATAAAATCAACAAACAGAGCAAGTGGAAGAGAGTTTTGTGCTAACAAATTCAATTTGCATTGCCAATAAGCAACAAACAATTCTGCTGTAATGCACAGCCTCGCATACATTATCATTATACAACAAGTAACATATAACAGCGACCAAGAACAAAACAATAAATAATTTGGTCGTGTACCAATACCATCTCCATTTCTCAAGATGCGGCATGGCATCTACTATTTCACACTTTTAAGTGCTGTTATTAACGCATTGCTGCACGTCATCTCTTATTCACTGTAATCTCCTACCCTCTCTCTTTCTCAGGTATGTTTCTCCCGCTAGAATTATAATACTGCACCAGCTCTAGAATATGTATGCCTTTGGCGGAATCTGTAGCTGAGTAACTTTCAGCCAACTGGATCGACTGTAAGGAAACAAATCCATGATATCACAGTGCTAATGAATTTCTCTAATCAAGGGCTGTTTTCCAGCGGCCAGTTATTGGCTTTGGTAAGCCATCAAAGATTGGTCTGGCCATCGTTGCAGTTGAGAGAGCTTGAAGGTCTTGTGTCAAGCTCCACCTTGAAGTTGGCCAAATTGATACTGTGTTATTACTGTCTTGGTCTTTTAAGCTCGGTGTGCTTGATGACTTGCGAACCACAGCCATGTCGTCTGCCATGATAGTGATAGAATCCCCCATTCCCACCGGAACAGAGTTCAGCCATCCTGAATCTGAATCAGATTGCAGCGATGCTCGGCTTGATGATTTCTGCCTCATGGCTAAACCATTTCCTGTTGAAGTCCCACCACTGTTTTCCCCCTTTAACAACTTTTCTGGTGTGACTGCCCCATTATCAACTTCAGCTCTCTGACGCCTCCGGACTGATTTGTCATCAAATTTCTCACCCTGCCCATCTCCAAGGTAATCAGCCATTGCACCATTCTCAGACAAGAGATCAATGGAAGAATGTCTGGACTTGTTAGGGTGACTCAGAGGGTCGGACAATGGTGAGATGGCGCTTTGATCAAAGGATTCAGAACTTCGACTTCTGTAGACAGCCATCTCCATGCCTTGCGCTTTTCCCTTCAAATTCGGAGATCTTAGACCATAATATTTCTGTAAAGTGCTCATTGCTGTAGTGACCTTCTTCTCTTTGGGAGGTTTTGAACCAATAGATAGGCCAAGACAAGGAGTGGATTTTTCAGTGTCGTTTTCTCTGCATTAAGTTGTACAAATGATTAGCTATATGTAACCGGTGGCTATATATAGATACCGAGATGCACTTGTGCATCCATTCCGAAACGAAAGTTGGTAAACAAAACGCATCATAACATTTGAAGGAATGCTTCTTTTGTTATAAACGACAGAGAGTCTTACGGAAGGAACCCTAACATCAAGTTTTCAGGAATAGTAAATCTACGTTTGAATTGAAAGAATTACCTTGTGGCGGTGGTTGTGGTTGGAGAAGGAATAGAGGGAGGATGTCTTCCGGGCAAAGGTATTTTCAAGGTGTTCAAAGCAAACATTTGAAGATCTGTAGCAAACCCATTCATCCTTTTAATGTCACACACCTGTTTAGTGTTTACCATTTATCAATTCCATAGCAATTTTTAGCAATTCCAGACTAGTACTAAATGTAATTAGGAACAATGCGCAGGGCAGGAAGCTAATTAAGAAAAGGTATTTCAGACAAGAGTTGGAAACCTCGACGCCGTATTTGATGGCAACGCCGGCGAGTGTGTCCATCTTGGAGACTTGGTGCTCGATGTAATTCTTGCCACCGCCGCCGCCTCCTCCATTATTCTCGACCGACCTTGGATTGGAAGGAGACATAATTGATCTGCCACTTTTCTCCGATCCCTCGTCCCTTGGCAGCTGCGGGCCTGATTGCCTCAAATCCAATGTCTTGGTTGGGAGTGGAGAGTTTTTCAGAAAGCAAACCGACACAAAAGCAGATCCATACGGCATACAGCAAAACAAGAGAATGAATAAGAATAATATTTAAGTTGTAGAGAAAAATGGAGTCCACATGAAAGTCAAATGCTTCTTCTTCTTGTATGCGGAAGAAGCATAAGGCAGGCAGGCAGTATTTACATTTATTTTTAATTATTTATTTTTTAACATTTAACATTATGATTCCCTGACGCGGTATGACTGAGCTGAGTTGAGCTGAGGGAGGACGTGAGGAGGACAGCGGACAAGAAAGAGGGAGAGACACATCTCTCAGCCGAACCGACTACCGACACATCTCTCAGCCGAACCGACTAAGATGGTATTTTGGATCGTTCAATCAAGTCACGAAACGAACCACTCTCCCACCTCGGGGCCCCACCTTCCCTCCCTCACGTACTTGTAGTCCAGTCGTGAGTATGTTATACGTAGATTTCCTTTCCCACTCCTTCCCCACCTACATTTGGAGTTGATGTTTGTTTGTTTATTTTATTTCCTATTGTCTTTTTTAGGGATTTTGTTACGGATAAATGTTAGATAAATTAACTTTTTACATTAAAGTTACAATTGTTATATGCCATTAATGATAAAATAAAGCTTGTTACCATCAATAATTATGTCACATATTTTTATAAATGGGTCTTTTGATATGAGTCCAAAAATTAAAAATTAAACCTATTTTAAAAATTAAAAATCATTAAAAATTAGACCTATTTCAAAAGATGATCTATAAAATTGGACCTATTTCAAATTTTCTCTTTTATTTATTATTATATATATATATATATTTGATCTAAATAGTTGGTTTCCTTTCCCTGCCTAGCGAACAATACGATCTGACATGAGAGGGGGTAAAAGAGAGGGACATTGTTGAACAATACAGCGTGTGCTATACACGTTGCACACTACTCCACTGCATCTTAGAAAATTGTGTATAGCACACTATTTTTTTTTCAAAAATAATAAATTAGGTGTAGAGCTTACTTTACATCGAACTTTAACAATTCAAACCATTAATTTTGCAAATCTCGATTCATAGATCATTTTTGTAAAAATTCAATTCAAAAAATGATTTTTTTTTTTTTTTGGGTAAAGCTCTTTACCTTTGGTTTGGTTACAATTCTTTTCTACTCCTCTTTTGAGTACAACAAAAACTACTCCAATTAGACTTCACTTTCCTTTCTTCCACGTTTAATATTGAAATTGATTTTGATTTTGAGGCGGGCAGACAAATGCATGTGCTGGAGTTGCCATCATCGGCCCACCAACCCACCCCCACCAAATCCAATGTGAACTTTTGAATATCATACACAATTTGACTTTTGGCTATTAAACTCTTGATCAACCATCCAATAAACACGGCCAAAAATTCCTCCTTCAATTTAACTTGAAGCTTGCTTTGGTCACGCCATGGCAATACCAATCTCCATTTCTACTCAACGTATATTGGCATTGGCAGTCAAGTTCATCACCACTACTCGGATTTACAATTACGGCCTTAAGCTATGTGGTTAGGACACCTAATCACAATTTGGGCGGGGGTGGGTTGGGCATCACAATAATAAATATATAGATAACAATATCAAAACCATTTCAAAGCTCAACTGCAATATAACCCAATGAAGAAAGAAAGGCAAAGCTTCATTACAGACATATCCCCAACATTACCATGGTACCCAAATCAAAAAAATTTACACCGCAATCGACAACACAGATCATGCACATAAAATTCTCATAAATCTGATGATGAATCTACAAAAGAATTCTCAACAACGAACTATATAACGATGGACATTTACCTATGATTATCGGGACAATGTTTAGAGAAAAACAACTGTCACTAACTGTTAATGTGTAAGCCCTCCTCTCTCTTTGTTCAACAATTGGTTGCATATCTGCTAACTGTACCTACCAAAAAGAGACAAGGCAACCATTTACTTAAAAACTTGAGAGCACACAATATTCGTAATTACACACAATGCCACATAGCAAACTGGAAAGAAAAAAAAAAAAAAAAAAAGCACAAAGGATTTGTTCGGTGTCTAGGATTAAATATTTCACTATATTCAATATATTTTGAAGGCAGATACTGAAAAATTGATTCCAACCAAAAAGTAGAAGAATGATCCAATCCCCCCAAAAGATAGGACTAGAAGGGTCAAGTTTCCTTCATGTCTAATCTTCCACTTCTAATCCCCTAAAAATGTAAAATCATACACCACTAACTTCAATATACCTTGAATTTTACGAGTTATCCATTCCAATTCAATCCTAGACACCAAGCAATCCCAAAAGGTCTTACAACTTGGAACATAGAGCTATGTTAAAGACTTTCATAAACTAAACGAATCATGCACATAACTGCTGCTAGAAATATAGTAAAACATGCACTTGATTTCCTCAAGTTTCAGCATACTAAAACAAAAGAACCTCGTTCATGTATGGTTTGGCTTAGAAAACTTAGTCATACAGAAATACTCATACTATCCAATACTGATACAAACAAGACAGCCTAATTTGAATGGAAAAGAAAAATAAACATTAAAATCTAGATTTGAATGGATGGAAATATTCATACTACCCAATACTGATACAAACACGACAGACTATATTTTTGTATGGTCTTACTCTTTTGAATGGATGGAACACCACATAAAAATCTCATCAGCACACAACTTCAGGTGATTTTGACAGAAAAAAGAAGGAAGAGAATTATGAGTATTACAATTTAACTAAAAATGCAAAAAGTAAGCTCCTATGAAAGATCTAATGTATCAAATGAGTCAAGAGTCTGACAAATCTGAAATCTGCTAGTCATAGCTGTCATATGTAGAAAATTGGATTATAAGCAGAATAACTACTTCCCCAATAGCTTATAGTCAACTTACTGCTTAGAATTTGTCTCTCATAACTTCCACATTTAGGAAGTGGAATATGAGCAGAATAACTACTTTCCCACTAGCTTCTAGTCAAATTACCACGAAGAATTTATAAAAGCACTCCGACCCACCTTTACATCCAACCCCATCTCTTCTCCACTTTTTGTGAGTAACTTTCAAAAGCTGGATGCATAAAAAGGAGAAAACTCCGGAACAACTTGATCTTGTGAAATAAATATAAGCCACATATTCTCAAATCTAGAGAATAGGGTCACTGTTATACATCCATAATCATACATGATTGGGATGGTGATCAGAGTAACACACAAAAAAAGAACGGAAGGTTCACTTCTAGAAAGAGTATGTTTATTCCAGGGGTTAGACAACATGAACCTAGAACACTGCAGATGGTGATTTTAGCCACTACACATAATAAAACCTAGTATGTCGTGGCATTGGTGCTTATGCACCTCGTAGATCTCTCACCTATAACAAATATCATAACGTCTAGGATATCAAACATTATCCTAGAGATATCGTTAAAGTCACCTCCTACAACCATCTGATGACATACGGGTCATATCACCCATATCACAATATGGTATATATGATACATCCCAAAAAACCAATAATTATGAGTATCAACCATTGCAGCGGCATTTATGTGTGGTATACACTATGGTTTAGCATTATTAGATATGCATCCACAATTCACATCTGTATATTTCCAAAGTTCTTCAGGTATGCATTATAGAATTTAACTAGTTCAAAGAAGTTGATTTATAAGATTGTTGAGGCTTGATGGAAATGAATGGTGGTCTACCAGGACTGTTACATGAAGATATCTTTTTAATACGGAGTAAGCGTGGGTTCAACTTTTATGTCATGTTAGATCAACCACAAATGGGAAAGTCATACCCTTGCCAGTGTCTAAATATGTATTTTCTAGCATTTTTCATTGGTTGCATGTTTTCTTCCTTTTACCTAACACTATAGGACCCGACCCTCATATTCGTGTGGGAATGATTAACTACAAATAACTCATGCAAAGCAATGTCTCTAAGGTACAATGTAGTTGCAAGTTTGCCACATAGAAGGCTTACAAATAAGTAATTATCAAACAAAGACTTCAAATGTACATGACTTTCCATGAAGCACAATTTTATGAAATAGCTCATGCATGTCCATATGAGTTAAACTAGTGATGCAAAAATAAAGGGAGCTAATAGCCACTGTTTGTCAAGACATAAATAACAGAGTTTGACAGGCACATTCAAGCTTGTGAGGTCAGAATAAACCAAATGGAAGACAAACATATATGAATGTGTAAGGTAACAAGTGCAATACCAATTGTGCTCAATCAAGATCTTCTTGCCTAGGCTCCTCTGGTCCAGAGTTAGGCCCTCCCCTATTCCCTGAGTTCGACTCCTCATTGTTTCCACTCCCGGTATTGCTAGTCTCGGCCGTACCACCCAATGGCCTGAAAAAGCGCGGCAAGGAGATGGTAAACCTCCGCTCCACAGTTCGAGGACTCGGACTCTGATTGTCTGGAGATGGCGCGCCAATTCCAAACCCAAACCCACTACTACTCCCACCGCCGCCCATAGAAATATTGGCTCCACCACGAGCCCCAGATTGACCAGTTTGATTGCCATTTCCAGAGTCCACACGAATCCTCTGCTCGTATTCAGGATCATCAGTGGGCAGCTCGTGGCGACAGACAGGACATGTGTTGTGCAATTCCAGCCAAGGCAGAATACAATCCGAGTGGTATATGTGCTTACAGGGCATCTGTTTGGCCTCCTCACCGAGCTCGAATGAGTCCTTACACACAGCGCACTGCGATGAATCCGAAGCCAACAAATCCTCTGAGATTTTCACAACCAGCAAGGCATCGATCGCCGATTTTGAGGCGGGTGGCGTGCCGTACCTGTTTGGATCGTTCTCGGCTAATTGTTGGATCAATTGCTCGAGGCCCGGGCCGAAGAAGTAATCGCCGAGATTAAGATTGGTGGGAGCACGAAAGCCTGATGGGTCCCCGCCACCGCCGGGGGTGCTATCGATCACGAACTGGACATTGGCACCATTTGCCCTTAGGGTTTGCAAGTAATTCTGGAGGAAGACGAAGGGGTTGAAGGCGTCGGGGTCGTGAAAGGGTGAGGAGCGTTGGGGTGCGCCACCGAAGAGGGCGGAGAGATCGTCGGCTATATTGGCAGGGCCGGGAGCGGGGCCGGAGGCGGAGGAGGAGAAGAGGAGGGGAAATCCGCTGGAGGCGAAGGGAGGAGCGTCGGAGGAGGGGAAAGAAAAGAAAGGATTGGGGGGGAAAGGGTTAGGGTTAGGGGTTTCCATCTCTTCGAGGAAGCCGCCGCTGCAAAGAGGGCAAACGAGATCGGAGGTAGGTGAGGGGGTGAGGGAAACCGTACGGTCGCACTGGTGGCAAAAGTAAAGCTGAGGGGCGATCGGACCGCCAACACTGCCGGAGTGGCCGCCCGAGGACGACATGTCGCTAGGCTTGAGAAAAGAGAGATTTGACAGAGAGGGCGGGCAAGGCGATTTATATGGAGGACGAAACAAGGGAGACCTGAAACTCAAGGCTGAAGGGGGAGGGAGTTTTTACATTTTACATTTTACATTTTACATTTTAGAGAGAGAGAGAGAGAGAGAGAGAGTTTCTGTAGTGGAAAGTTGAATGGGTGGATGAAATATGGCGTTTAGGCGAGTGCGCGCGCCGCCGATATAGGAGTACACGAGCAACACGACGGATGTAGATGACTAGGAGCGGACTCATTGTCCAAATACAGCACCATCTTTTATTTTTATTTTCTAATTCAGTTCCTGATTTTTCATCCTATTTAAATGGTTTTTCCCTTTTCTTTTTTAATCCTACATAGGCTTTAGATTTTTTCCATCTAATGATTAATGTATAAAAAAAAATTTAATAAAAAACACTTTAAAATTCTAAATTTTAACTAAAAGTTATTTAATAATAAATACAAGAAGAAAATAAAAATAAAAAACCTAATGAAAGCGCGTGCAACTCAAACCTAGTTGCCAACGTCTTTGGAAAACCCAGCATCAATTCCTCTCTTTGAAAATTGCAATAAAATGGTGGGCACTCCAGGCAGACACGGGGGTTTGTTGCTAAATCCAATAACAAGCAACGTTTTGCATGGCCCCAAGAAATAGCTACTATCACTGCTGGAAGTAGGATGATAGGAAAGGGATTAAATTTTTAGACTAAATTTCGTAAGTTAAATAATATAAAAGTTGATAATTAGATTATTTTAATTATTAATAAACATGCTTATTTTTTATTAATAAAATCTTATTTAATTTATTAATTTAATCTCTCTACTATTACTCGAGAACTTTCCTTCAAATTTAAGGCAGCTAAATCTTCCAACTTCTATGAATAATTTATGTTCGTCAAAAGAGGATTTGACCCCAAAAACAAAACTACAATTCCATGGATATATGTCATCAGAGATTTCTTTTACTGTTTGCATATAGATGGCCATAGGTTGATCACCTTTCTTCAAATTTTATCCAATTTAAGGTTATTTTCGTCAATTTGAGTAAAAGATAAAATCTAGAAGAAAATGTGATAAATGTACCATTAAAGGACAAATTAACACAAAATAAATGTACCATTAAAATTTGGCATCTTTTAAACTTTTGATCTTCAACCAATATGTCAAATTTTAAATATAAAATAATAATTCATATGTATTTTCTTTGCATTGGGAATGAAAAGAAACAAGGATAATGATTTAAACCAATAAAAATTTAACAAAAAGCATTTAATAATTAATTAAATAAATTTGAAGGTGCTGTCAAATTTGGCAGCAAGGGGGATAAATGTCAATTCATGTCATGCCACATCAGATTTGGCTTCTCGATTCGAAAACATTAATGCTGTCTTTTGTTATCGTTATTGCTGATTTCGATATTTTGACATCTTATTTAGAGATAATAATCAAATTAAAGAGAGCAAAACAAGAGCAGACTATAAGTCGTTATTTGTTACTACGGAAACTTTAGGTTACGAATATATGGTGGTAAATGTGCCACATGTCACAAGGGAATTTGTTTATATACCTTTCTTTCTGACAATGTGAATTGTTGTTTGGCCATATAACATTACATCAAAGAAGATGGTACGTAATTATTCCTTCTAAAAAAAAAAAAAAAAGGGCATTCTCATAACCCTTGCAAGCGAGGAGTGAATATCACAACATGCACAACTGATGGATGTACCCGATTTGAGGAAACACTTCCGCACTATATAATATTGTTCTTAAAACAAAGAAGGTTCAGAAGCCATCGAGAAGACAGAAACCCTAGGAAATCAAAAAAGAATGACTCTCTTTCGATTAAAAGGAAAACCAAAAGAAACCTCTAGCTTGCTAGCTCAGAGATTACCTTAACCGGTCAGCTAGCTTTGTGCCTTTGTGTTGGTTCATCCCTTGCCAATTGACATGCCTACATCTTCATCAATCAATTTCAACAATATCTCTGTAACATATATAGATATAATCGCTTCTTCATCTTGCTAGAGTCTGTCTAAAGATCAAAGAAGAGAAAATTTTCATGGAAAACAAGGTCGTAGCTGAGTCCCAACGCACTTACGAAGACTTTGAACCCTTCTGCAAATGGCATGGAAGCGACGAGATTGAGCTCCATCTTCGCGGTAATCACTTTG
This sequence comes from Pyrus communis, assembly GCF_963583255.1. Classification (NCBI taxonomy): domain Eukaryota; kingdom Viridiplantae; phylum Streptophyta; class Magnoliopsida; order Rosales; family Rosaceae; genus Pyrus; species Pyrus communis. Next base: position 26,116,783 of record NC_084814.1, on the reverse strand, counting down.
TATTATCTTTTTTGCCTTAATTATGTTGAAAGGATGGAGCCCTTACATTAATTCCATTGCATTTCCCCCAGCCAACTGCCTGAAATCATGCACATATGCTCGCACAATTATTCTTTTCTTTTAAACATAAACAAATGGTCTTCCCGCGTACTTGTATGCATATATATATTAGATAAAGAATTAATGTATATATGTTGATTTGAATGATTTTGATATTGTTTAATTATTTTTGTTAACTAATTCTTGTACTTATTGTACTAATCGATGTCGATCAGGTTTTAAAAAGGAACACCTGAAGGTTCAAATTCATAAGGGAATGGTTACAATCCATGGAGAACGCCCTTTGAAGGAAAGTAATGGAAACACATGGAGCCGCTTCCACAAAGAAATCAAACTTTCAGACAAGTGCGATCCAAATGACGTTCACGCTAAGCTTCACAGTGCAGGAGTCCTTACAGTGACAATGCCTGTAGTAGTCAATGCTGGTGATTATGATGCTAATAAACCAACAAGCTGCGAATTTAAGGGCCAAAGGATGTTAGTTTCTAAACGATTAAAAGTGGGAAAAGATGTTACAGTGAAGTTTCTGGCGGCAGTTGCTGTGATTGTGGCTTTCGGATTTGGCGCATATGTTGTTAAATATTATAGTTAAACAATGGACACCACCATCACCATGTATAGATATACCATATTAATAAATGCTTATCAACTTCTAATTAATTAATAATCAAGCCTTTGAATCTGTATTGTGTTTATTTGAAATGCGAATGGTCCGTGCATATATATTTAATATTTTTAAAATAGTGCGAAATGTCATCCGTTGCGGGGATAGCTCAGTTGGGAGAGCGTCAGACTGAAGATCTGAAGGTCAGGTGTTCGATCCACCTTCACCGCACCAAATTTTTTCTTTTTCAATTCGTTGTTTCCCTCTTTTTCATTTTTTTATTTTTTTTAATAAAAAAAAGCGAAGAAAATAATTAATATATGAATGTGACCGAGTCTGAGTGTGATGGTGCTGGAGTGTGGAAAGAGAGATGGGTTCGAGAGGAGCAGCGACGGTGGTGTCGCAGCTGACACGAGCAAGCAGAATGAGGTCGAAATTGCAGACGGCGTTGGAAGCGAGCGTTTTGGAGATTGAAGACGTGTCGCATCAGCACGCCGGCCACGCCGCCATGAGAGAGAAGGCCAATAGCAATGGCGAAACTCACTTCAACCTCAAGGTCGTGTCCCCAAAGTTCGAGGGGCAGAGCCTGGTGAAACGACACCGCATGGTCTACGATGCCTTGGCCGACGAGCTCCAGTCCGGGCTCCACGCGCTGTCCATCGTGGCCAAGACTCCCCAAGAGATTGTCCTCAACCCCAAATAATAGGATTCGAAATTCCAACTAATGAAAACTCTTTTGTGGTTAATTCAGTTGCTAATTGCTAGTGCTTTATTTATGCTGGAGGATTTATCAGATTATTATTATTATTATACTTATTATTAATAATTTATGTAATTTTTGTTGGTTTTTAATGTGAAATTGAAATGGTTGCTTATACATACATGGTGATGATGTCCAATTTATTTCTTCCAGAATTATGCTGTGCCCTTTGATTATAATTTTGCAGTTTTCAATTGCAGTTTGCGCTTGAATGAATGTTTTGCATTTTTGCAAGTATTGAGAGAGAGAGAGAGAATATGAGGCTGGCTTTTTTAAGAAAAAAAGAAGACAGAAATAGAATAGAATAGAACAGAACAGAATAGAAAAGTATGAAAATGGAAAATGATTGTAGGCATGTTTTGAGGAATGCCAACCGTTTTTCCTTGGAATTAGCCTCTACCTTCATTCCATACTCTCTCTCTCTCTCCGTGGCCTTGGGCCTTGCCTTCCTTCGCTCTCAAGTCTTAACGCCTTGCCTGCCTCCGTTGTTGCTGCTGCTGCTGCGTATGTGTTATTGTGTTGTTGTTTCCGGTCCCGTATCATCCAAACCAACAAACTAGCGAAGGTAGGCGCACAAGCATACACATTCACACTAGCAACTATGAACAACAAGGCCTCCGTTTCCAAAGACCTCAACGCCAAACACCTCAAGGTATCCTTTATTTTCAGTCGTTTTCTTTTCCTTGCACATTCTTGTGCTACACTTACAATCCCCGTTTATTGTTTCTGTCTTGTGTTGCACGTTGTTGCTTGTGCCTCCAGATTTTAGAAGGCCTTCTTAAGCTGCCACAAAACAGGGAATGTGCTGATTGCCGGAGCAAGTACGCATTTCACATCCCTCTCTTTTCTTTTGTCTAGTATATTTTTACTACTCTCTTCACGTGCTTGTCTTGGCTATATTTCTTAGTGTTGGTCTTGATTGTGGCAATCTGATGTCCGTATTAACGTTATCTTTGTGCTGCAATGTATTTCTTTCAGAGCCCCGCGATGGGCTAGTGTCAACCTGGGAATATTTATTTGCATGCAGTGCTCAGGAATTCATCGGAGTCTTGGAGTGCATATATCAAAGGTTTATTTTTCTACCTATCATTTCTCTATTTTCATATGCTGTTCTTGCCAGTAAACTTTTTTTCACCCTTCCTTTCCTGGCTTCGCATATTCAAATGGATTGGTACTCATGAAAGTCATTAACAAATGTCTGGTAACTCTTCATTGAAGAAATTGAACAGCCATGTGACTAAAGAATTATTCTTGGTTTCTGAAATTGTTAAAGATTGATAATGAGGCCACTTAATACCTCTTAAGTAATCGAAAATGTTTTGAATGACAATGGTGATTGGCATAGCCTGAATCTGCATTCAGTTATTTACGTGTTCTGGTCCACTGAACTACTTTTATCAAAGTTGAGTAATATTCTATTTGATTGTCAATCTGTTTGAGTAGCATATGTTTTCATATTATTGCAACTCTATGTTCTAATAATAGCTTAGCCTGGTTGATCTTGGAAATAGGTACGGTCTACAACTTTGGATACATGGCTGCCAGAACAGGTTGCTTTTATGGAATGTAAGAACACAACTATGGTAACTGATACTTATGCATTGTTTGTCATCTCAGTGACATTTTTTTCCTTCTTTTCCCCGAAATAGTTGTTAGAAAGCATCAGTTCACTATTAACATTTTTGCTCTGTGTGTTTTTAATATTTTCTAACCGACTACTGTGTTCCAATTCATTATCCTGCTAATCAACTCTCTATGCACTTTTGCGTAGCCATGGGTAATGAAAAGGCAAACAGTTATTGGGAAAAAGAATTGCCACCAAATTTTGACAGAAGTGGGACTGAGAAATTTATTCGTGCCAAGTAAGTTGTTTTCTGAAGCTAATTATGAGCTTCATGTGGAACATGGAGAATGTGTTAGTTATCATTTCCTTCTGCTCTTAACTTTCTTTGGAACTTTCAGGTATGAGGGGAAAATGTGGGTTTTGAAGAATGCAAAACAACCAACTCCTAAACCAATAGATATGAGCATCAGTTCCAACAGTTTGGTAAAGGGCGGAGCCACATGTGGAGTTCCTAAGAAAACAAGGAGACATTCTCTTGAGGAGGCAATGCTTTTTACGAACCTGGCAGAAGCTGCTCCTACAGTGGCAAGATCCCGTGGGGTAGATTGTTTATTTGGTTATGTTTGCTATGTTATCTTGATGAAAATGATCAAGTTGTTTGGAGGTGTTAGGTTCAGGAAAATGTTTCTTGCTTCTTCCTCATATTTTGCATCTGTAATAAACCTGTCATCTAGGTATCACTAATTAGGGAGTTTCTGTCACTTGGCGTGTTTACAAGTGTGGAATAGACAGCTTTATGTGTGTTTCTGATCCCTAATTGAGTTCTCATGGGTCATGCTCATTCTTAGATAGATAAGGGAGCTTTTAGAAAATTGGCGGTTTAAAGCTGAGAGCAAGAAAATCGAGATTCTTTGTTGGCTTGGCGATGTCACTTTCTTTGGAGATTATGAGATTGAGAAATTAGGTCTGGTGAAGCAAAAGAAGTTTTCTCTTTTGCCTTGTTGATTTCCCTAATATTTGTCGTACACGATCCATACTTGGACTTCATAGATTATTAAGCTGCTATTTGCCTCTACCCTTTAATATATGCCTATCATACTGTACTTAGGCCTTTCCCAAAATTTTCTTCCAGAAAATGATCGATCCATACTAAGTAACCTAAAATATAACTGATTTCACATGTCGAAAAGATGAAACGGAAGAGAAAAGCCACTTCTCATAGGAGCTATCTGCTTCCGTGATTTGTTGTATGTCTACTCTTTCGTGTCTGTTTGCGTGCTTTGTCAAATGAGTTGGTAATGCTCTTATCTTTGATAAGTAATTTTTATGCTACTTTTGACAAGTCGAAGACGTTTTCTAGTTAATTTCCCTTGTTTATTGCAGGGTTCTTTAGATTTGAATCATAAGTTTACTACGTCACCTCCAGCAAGGGGGCCACCACCAATGATGGAATGTGATACAGTCACAAAAAAGATCAACGGTACAACAGACCTATTCAGCTTGCTTTATGTTCATGATGCAAAGCAGAAGTATGCCGCTCCTCCGCTCTGGCAAACTTTTGATTGTAAGAAAACTATAGTAACATCTTTCTTTTTGTTACTTGTTTACTATTTTGCAGTTGGGAAGGAAGTAGTAAAATTGAAGAAGGGAAGATGGAAAATAACTTGAATTTGAGTAGTTCCTTAATAATCCCCAGCTAAAACATGTTTAATACATGGAAAATGATTTCTACTGTCTTGTAAAATTGCGTGTTAAATTGTAAGCACCGGACTCGGCTCTAACCTTGTGACCATCCATGATTTGCAGGAGAAGATAATTTAAGTGAAGCCCATGGAATTAATTAATGTTGAACCAGCTGGAAGTTAACGCCATAGTTTATAACTGAACTGGAGTGAGCACTGAGTCTGTATTTATTCCTACCCTTAAATTGTAGGGTTGGACATTGGACATCAAGGTTTGCTGTTTTAGTTGTCACACACTAACACTATGAATGGAAGAAGAAAAAAATGGTATCAAATGATGTGCAAGAAAGTTTTCACACCGAGTCTGCAGAATAAGTCATTAATTGGTTTCTTTCCTGCCAAGTTTCGTTTTCCAGAATAAAATTTTCAATGTAATGGGAACACGACTTGGTACACCAAGTGTCATAATACAAGTGATTGGAAACTTGTATTATGACACTTGTGTACCGGACAGTGTTCCTAGTACACTAAAAATCTCTCGTTTTCAATTAGTTGCAACTTGCAAGGATGAGGTTGTTTGACCATATATATATATTTGCGCTTGTTCTCATGTCGATCGATCACCTTAAAAACGAAAAGTAGTTTCTTCTGTAATAAGACTAGATTTAATTTCTTTTGCTTGTTCGTTCGATCGTTCTACACTAGATACATTGCAAGAGAAGAGAAGAGAAGAAAAGATCTGAAACAATCAAAAGATCTAGTGTTGGACAGCCAGCCGCCTTCTCCAGCGTCTCCATCTCATGTTCTTTAATAACGCAGACTGGAGAAAGAATTAATGTAATAATTGTTATAAGAATTATTAAACAGAACAAAGAAGATGTGTTACTCGCAAACAATTAATTGATCTGCTTCGATGATTCATGATTTGAACTTTGGAGTCCCACAATCCAAGGAATATTGTATATAATACAGTACCAAAAACAAAGGCCCTTTATATAGATGATGATTATGTATTATTATTATTATAAGGGCACACATAGCTTTCACTAGATTATGCAAATTATACGGTCAAATTTGCCGACATTGTTATGTTGCTGCACTGTCCTGCAAATTAGAAAAGGAACCTGAATTCGCCTTTCATTGCCACTTTGATTAACCTCCTTAATTATCATGCATGCACATATATACATACAGTTGATCATTGGATTAGATGCTAATTAATTATATAATTATATGTACAATAAGATTCAAAACAAGTGTCTTGATCTCTTATGCATTGGCTCGTTTAATTGGTTCATTTTATTTTAAACTGGAGACTATCAGAAGAACAAAAATCAATAATTGCATTGCATGTATGTTTTGTTTGTGTATAAAAGTGTTCAACCTGGATGTTGTACAGATGTTGTTATCTAATCGGAAGGGTCTGACCCAAAATTTCAATTTGGCTCCTACAGATATGGAGATGGAGGCAGCAGATCAATAACTTCCCATACTTTGCTTTGTTATATATATACTTCTATAACTTCCAATGTATATATTATATATAAGAGTGAAATGACATGTCAACTGTTGTCCCTCTCTCTCCATCCTCCTCGCTCCTTCCAAACATCTTCATCTAATTTGGTACATGATACAGTGTACATCGTTTAATATATAATCAAGAAATATATATTAATTAGAACCCTTCACTTCATGAATTAATTTGAATTAATAGTCATAACTGATGCATGCATGCTTTTGTCGTCCGTGATTTTAATTCGGTCACCATCTATATACATATAATTAATACATGTAAATATAAAATTAACCGGACTTTGTATAAAGGGGCTGTAATGAGGTGGGGAGCACAAATGTTGTTAACTATGACATTAATTAATTAATATTTACTTAATTACAAAGGGTCATCGTCAAACCAACAAAATCATGCATGTGCACATGGGGAATCCATGGGGCTGAGTCATTACACTAAAATTGGTTTCTTTATCTATATTAATCATTTCTGTCTCATTTTTCATTTTTCGTGATGAAGATGCTTTAATATTTAGTTTATATAAATGAAATTTTTTAAGAAAATCATATTTTTATACTACATTAGTGTATGTAAAAATTAATGTATACATACCATGAGGCAAATGATGTTGATTATTTGTGTCATCTGACATACAAATGTAATCCATAAATATAATCTCTCTAATATTATTATGTACATACATGTATATAATATGATATATCCATTCAAACTAATTAAACAACCAACTGCATGATGGATGATGAAGCACCTAATATTTTTTAATTTCGGGCCCTTTCTATTTCTCTCTGTCCAAGTTTACACAACACACTGTGGCTGTGTGGGCCTCTCTCCCTTTTCCTATTGGATGATATAACATTGCCATTTACCTAGGTAGCCGTGTGTGTGTGTGTGTGTGTGTGTGTTTTGTGATCAGAACTTGAATTGAAAGATTACTATTAATTCCGGGTTAGCTTCTCGGCAAGAATATGGAAAAGGTCAATTTTTTTCTTTTTGCTAGGCAGGAACATAGTAATTAAAATGTTAAACAAAGTATTACCTAGAAATATTTAGGACAAATATATTTGGTTATTTAGAAAGAAGAAGAAAAAAAGCATTCAATAAGAATAAGCTGCTTTTAAGGATTCAATCATACAAACCCTAGATTCTTGTCATTGCCTGCCTAGCTAACAACTCTCTCTACCATCAACTAATTACTTTACAAATTTATATATGAATTAGTTAAAATTATGCATGCTGGAAGGAACTGCAACTAGTTAGATATATGTGTTTGTTGATCCTAACAATTACAAAGCCTACGTGGCGCGTAGGCCGAGTAACTAATAAACTAATTACGTCATTCGGTTGAATGCAGGGCATGCCAACTCGTCGGCCGGGCTCAGCCGGGGAGTAAAATTTGTTGATGTTGCGTTGAGCGCGTTGCTGACTTCTTTATCTTGCGATTGCGGCCGATGAAGGAACAAATCTCGGCCTTTGGATTCTCGAGCCTAAAGACAAGGCCGCTAGTTCTGCGAAGTTCACAAATCGTCAGCGCCGAATTCGGTCACAGTGATTATATTCGTGAGAGTATAAGCACGTCGAATCGACACCAGACTGTACGGACACAAGTATTTAAAAGTGATGTATGTCTTGATAGTGAATGTGGTTCGACCGTCAAAATGTCGAACTCTGAAACTCACTTGTGAGTATCCAATCATAAAATCACTCGGCGTTCAATGCGCCGAATATCGTAACTCATAACACCTTACTTCGCTGAGAAGGCTAATAAGATGACCTCTGCCAATAAGGATTCGGAAACCCTTCTCGACCGAGACTTGGATAGGTAACTAGTCGGCCTCGACACAGTGCTGTTTATCCAAACTGAAGGTGCTTCTCGGTCGGCTGATTCTACGGCAACAGTGCTGTTTATCCAAACTGAAGGTGTTTGCCGGTTGCATTCACAGTGTTGTTTATCCAAACTGAAGATGTGTCGGCGGAAAAAAGAAAATAAAAAAAATCTCAAGATGTTTAAGAGGTTTTGCGCATGGCAGTTGTGTGTTGAATTGGAGGTCTTTTTTGTCGTTGCCACTGTCTATTTATAGATATTGTAATGCTTAGCCACTGAAATAAAGTATTCCAGTTCCATTCTAACTCTCAGCGTCCATATATTGTCATAAAGAACCTTTTTGATAATATCCCTCAAAGTCAAGATTCCTCGGGTCAATGTCGTGTGCTCCTTTCATCTTCGTAGAACACCAATCTAATCCAAAGATTAGTTATAATATTTAAATGTCGTGGATCTCTGTCATCCAAATTCCATGTACCAATGACATTCCAATTTGCATCATTATCTTGACTTCAACGTTATCCCAAAACCATGCATCTTGACTATTCAAACCTCATCTTAATGCACCATCACCATGCTGCTGCTCAATCTGATAATAAGAGTCCCAAGTCCATTTGAATTGTACTGCTTGCTCGGAAACTTACTTTGCATCTTATTATCCCGTATAAGGAAATATCAAGATAATTTGTTAAACGATAATTATTATGATAAAAATCCTAATATTATCTTTCAATAATAACAAAATTATCTTCACTTTTCATCTGACGGTTGAGAGCTATGCTCACTCAATGGCCTTGATTGCACGGGCCGATGGTGTAAATTTGGGTCCAAACATTGCCCCCCAATTTCCTTGAACTTCGGCTTGTAGGCCGAATGGTTAAGGAAATTAGCACAGTCGAAGAACTCTCGTATCGCCGATAATGAAACTTTTTACTCAGCAACACCTCTGTACTGCCAACGCTATGGTCTTCCTCGGCTACCACAATTCTATACAAGGCTCGGCCACTTTAATAAATAACCTCTTCAACCATCTCGAAAAAATTTGGACCGAGGAAAACCGAACGCTGTTGAGGGTCAAGATATATAGGTAACCTGATTACCTAATATAATTTGTTGGTCATGCCTATATATATATATATATATATATATATATATATATGTATATAAAGAACCTGTACCGAGCACCAGTTCGTCGAGCTCGGCATGTATGATACAGGTCGAGAAGAGTTGAGGGTGAAGGGTCGAGGGAAAAATCTTCCTTGATAACTTGTTCCTCGGCCATGCATATACATAAACACATACACACAATCTATTGTCAGCAATCATGACTAAATAGGTAGCCTGATTGATGTGATGCTACTATATATCCAATGTCAGCAACGCATGTGATTTTTGTTCCTGTGGCCAAAAGCATTCTTTCGGTCACTTCGGTCAAAAGCATTCCTTCTGAGCCGGCTAAATGGGTTAATATCCTTGGCCTCTTTTGCGGTTTTTATTTTATTTTAGTTTTTTGACACCTTGGGCCAATAGCTCCCATTCCTTCAGCCAAAAGTCGAATGATATTTTTTATACTCCTTCGGCCAAAAGTTTCTTCCCTTTTTTATTTTTTTTACGAGGTACAAAATTAGATACTCGTTGGCCCCCTATTTTCTTATGCAGCATCGGCTCAAAAAGCCAGATGGATAAGAATATATAAAAAGAAAATGGAAATCTAACATACGGGAATAAAAGTGGCCAATCCATGAAAATGAGGAGGCCAACGATGCTTTATTCCAAGTCGAGATCTTGGAACAACAAAATTTTCAATTTGCCTTTTTCCAGGGCCGAATAAAAAATCATTGCCAAATACTTTTGACTTGACGAAATATTTTTTATCATCGGCCGCCGAACGTGTGGAATAATTATTATGTCCCCTGGGCATAATAATTTTGTCAACTTCGGCTCTTAACTTGAACAACTTAGCCAAACGAGGTTTCTCCATATTGGCTTTATCACCAATAACCATATCGATTGTCATGGTTTCGACATCTAAGACCATGTCTTGGCCCTGTTCGTCATTGGAGCACTCATCTGACAAATAATTTTCCAAGTTGATTTGTGGCTCAGAAACTGGAACTTTTTCTTCTAGGCTTACCACAATTTCAGTCTCGACCGAGAAAATAGGTGGCCTAGGTTCGTCTGCGGCCGTCTCGACAATCTTTTTAGGCCGAATTTTGATTGTGGCCGGAGTGGAAAATTGCCCCCTGACCTTTAGATTTAACCATTTTTCAAAGAGAATTGATCGATAGTCAGAAACGTAAGGAAAACGTTCTTCATCTAGCTAGGCATTAAATCGAGCCCTGTCTTCGTTTACCTATTACTCTTACAGGGTAATAGGAGCTTTTATTCTCAACATGTAGGTGAATGATTTTTGCCTAGCTCTCACGCCACGAAGAAGTTTTACCGCTTCCCACGATTTTTTATCCTCTGCAAGGCGTTTTCTATTCTCTTCAAGGCGTTGCGTATTCTCCTCACTGATTCTTTTCAATTGCATAAAAAGCTCGTGCAATCGGCTAAATGGAGTCGGATTGACATCTTGATATATCATATGAACTTCGTAGTTTTAGCACTGGGTCCCACTGGGCGTGCCAAAATGTTGATCCTAACAATTACAAAGCTTACGTGGCGCGCAGGCCAAGTAACTAATAAGCTAACTACGTCATTTGGTTGAATGCGGGGTGTGCCAACTCGTCAGCCGAGCTCAGCCGAGGAGTAAAATTTGTTGATGTTGCGTTGAGCGCGTTGTTGACTTCTTTATCTTGCGACTGCGGCCGAGGAAGGAACAAATCTCGGCCTTTGGATTCTCGAGCTTGAAGACAAGGCCGCTAGTTCTGCGAAGTTCACAAATTGTCGACGCCGGATTCAGTCACAGTGATTATATTCGTGAAAGTATAAGCACGTCGAATCGACACCAGACTGTACGGACACAAGTATTGAAAGGTGATGTATGTCTTGATGGTGAATGTGGTTCGGACATCAGAATGCCGAACTCTGAAACTCACTTGTGAGTATCCAATCATAAAATCACTCGGTGTTCAATGCGCCGAATATCGTAACTCGTAACACCTTACTTCGCTGAGAAGGCTAATAAGATGACCTCTGCCAATAAGGATTTGGAAACCCTTCTCGACCGAGACTTGGATAGGTAACCAGTCGGCCTCGACGCAGTGTTGTTTATCTAAACTGAAGGTGCTCCTCGGTCGGCTGATTTTACGGCAATAGTGCTGTTTATCCAAACTGAAGGTGTTTGCCGGTTGCCTTCATAGTGCTGTTTATCCAAATTGAAGATGTGTACGCGGAAAAAAGAAAATAAAAAAAATCTTAAGATGTTTAAGAGGTTTTGCGCATGGCAGTTGTGTGTTGAATTGGAAGTCTTTTTTGTCGTTGCCACTGCCTCTATTTATAGATTTTGTAATGCTTAGCCACTGAAATAAAATATTCCAGTTCCATTCTAACTCTCGGCGTCCATATATTGTCATAAAGAACCTTTTTGATAATATCCCTCAAAGTCAAGATTCCTCGGGTCAATGTCGTGTGCTCCTTTCATCTTTGTAGAACACCAATCTAATCCAAAGATTGATTATAATATTTAAATGTCGTGGATCTCTGTCATCCAAATTCCATGTACCAATGACATTCCAATTTGCATCATTATCTTGACTTCAACGTTATCTCAAAACCGTGCATATTGACTATTCAAACTCTCATCTTAATGCACCATCACCATGCTGCTGCTCAATCTGATAATAGGAGTCCCAAGTCCATTTGAATTGTACTGCTTGCTCGGAAACTTACTTTGCATCTTATTATCCCGTATAAGAAAATATCAAGATAATTTGTTAAACGATAACTATTATGATAAAAATCATAATATTATCTTTCAATAATAACAAAATTATCTTCACTTTTCATCCGACGGTTGAGAGCTATGCTCACTCAATGGCCTTGATTGCACGGGCCGATGGTGTAAATTTGGGTCCAAACAGTGTTATATTTAAATATCTAGAAAACCAAAAAGTGATGGTATATAAATATGTATATTGTATAGTGCATGTAAAGGAATCATGATTAATGAAAAGGGGATGGCCATATCTACAATAGTGTTTTGTATTTGGTTATATATATTATATATTGCAAAATGCAAAAGCAGTTATAATTAGCTTAAGCTTAGCTTGGGAGCAAAGCAGGTGCCGCCCAGCAAATTGGAATTGGTGGCTTAGTCGTCCTTAGTCTTCCACCCCAAGCAACCAACCATTAGTTTACCAAAACAAAAAACAAAAAACAAAAAAAAGCAACCAACCATTATATCATGTAAAAACACTCACCAGCAATACAATTATATAGACAAGCACGCTCAGCCCGCCAAGTCATTCTGTTTCTGTACGCCACTCCAACTCTCTCTCTTTAAGGGAGGGGGAGGGGGAGCGGACCCACTAATTCACCCATTATTTCAAGGCCATTATTCAAATGAAAGATGAAAGACCTTCCAATTCCATTTCTTCCTTTCTTTGAATGTTATATACCTTGTTAACATATATATATACATATAGCTGCGTAGGGCCCTTCAAAATATTTTATATATATAGTGAGTCAATGACCCTTCCTTGTAGTAGCAGTCGGATGGTATATAATAGTACTAGTAGAGATGACCGATGAGAGGAAGAGAGAAGAAAGAAAAGATATGTATCATATCATATAAACCCTAAATCCATGGACAGTGGCCACTTGGCAATTAGGGCGACGGAAAAGTTAAAACAAAAGGGATAGGACGCCGCTTGGTGGACACCCACCACTAGCGGCAGCGCTTCAAAGTTTCCAACGCCCATCTTCAAGCTTCTCCTCTCTCTCTCTCTCTCTCTCTCTCTCTCTCTCTCTCTGGTTTGGTTTCTAGTGGGATATAATGTAGATGTGTACAGGGCTATTTATATATAATATAGCGGTGTAGCCCCCTACCAGCACAGTGAGTGTCACTCCAACATATGTCTCCATCTCTTTATACAGTCATTAATCAAGCGCTAACTACTTCAAACAATCAAGAATACAATTCACTATATATTCACTAGGCTGTTTGCTTAGTTGTTAATCTTAGTTAATTACAAGCAGCTTCCATTTATCCCTAATTACATCAGTAATTAAACAAAAGTTGTGGTTTTTCAATTCTTAGAAGATGATATATATGCGTGTGAATCTACTTAATAGTCAACATTTTTTGTATTTCTGGTCAATAATTATATGTGATAACTAACTCGATGGCATAGACGTTGATCATAAAAACTTCTCTTGATTATTTCTTATACGTATATAGCTCCGGCTATCATAATCTATAGGTCGTCAATATCTTGCATGGTGGCATGGGGATGAAACAATATTCTCTTGGAATTGTTTATTAATCTCGCCGTTGCCGCCGAGATTAAACTGCAGTCCGCAGGGAGCAGTTGCCGTCAAATTGGACTCTCTAGTTGCTCAAACCTTTTCATTTTAAAAAGCATGCATGCAGTGTACTGTATATTGTATACTGGCAGAGGATAATGATATGCCGTCAGTGGTAATTCAATTGGTGACAAAGAAGCCAATTTATAAACAAAAGTAATCTTTGGACAAATTCACCTATATATATACATATCTAGATATTATAGAATATTGCTGCAACAATAACATTGTTACACCTGTTATCTTATAAAATGGAACAAGAATTCAAAGACATATATATATATATATATATATATATATATGTATATATATAAAGGTTTTTGATATATTTCTGGGCAATACCCTTTGACTATTTCTGCATATAATAATAATTATTTTTATATACTGTGGCCATACTCTTAAAAGTCGATATTTTAGAACTTTATTTTCACCTTAATTCTTAAATTAATTGCAAGCCCTCTAACGTAGTGGTGGAAAGAGAAGTGTTACATTTACATTACGGTGTGAGTTCAAACCTCGTTTACTTCCTAATCTAACATTTAATTTAACAAATTTATTTTTTGACAAAAACAAAAACAAAAAACCTTAAATTAATTATCAAAGCGGGCTAAACACTCCCCTCGTTTTACCATGAATCCTCTAGAAAGTGTTGATGGAAAAACCTTCAGAATTTATTTTTTATGACTGAATGAAAGTATTCAGGTTCGATATTAAACGTGCTCAAACATGCCAATTATGTTCATCCATGTGTCCATTACTTGAAGTAAATTATTAAAACATCAACTTTCGTTTCTGTTAATTTGTTGATTTGACGGATTGCCCTTGATAGAAATGTAAACAGGACTTCAATGGGCAAAATTGAAATTGAATGTCCACAAGTGAAAGATCCGTCAAACTAAGAGAGCAATATATTCATAGTTAGTGAGATATCCCAATCATGTTTTCACTTATAATTAATTATGGGCTGTGATTGGGAGCTAGTACTATATATAAACAGGTTTATTCTTGTATTCTAATAAACTGGTTTTTCATCAAGAAAAGGCGATCGAGCTTAAGTTTGTCACCGACTCACCAAGCAACTACGTACGTACGTCAAATGAAAAGGAAATCGATGAAGGAGAATGTGGATATTATAGCAAAATACTCCAAGAGGGGGTCACTGGTAGGCATGACTAAAGAGGGATCTGTGACATCGGTGGGTCTAGCTATCTTCAAAGAATCCCGTGCATACATTGTATCAAAAGGAAATTAAGCTCAATTTGATGAGCCAATATATAGTAAATAAATTAGAAATTACAATTAAGGGCCGTCCATTTTCATGGAGACCCAATTAATGTACACTACTTTGGGAAAAAGACCAAGTCAATTTATTTGTTAATTAATGTTTTAATTCTTATTTGATGTCCATCCTATCCCTGCATTAGGTTATGGAAATTAAATGAAGACCCTAATTTATGCATTCAATTTCCCTTTTAACTTTTAACTTTGAACTTTTGAATTTTGAATTTTTGTGTTGTTGTCATGGTCACCAGCAACATCAAAACAAAAAATGTCAAGTATTAAAATTGCAAATAAGTAATATAAAATACCTTACTAACATATTCAAATTCTTGTTGAAAAAAAAGAAAAGAAAATTAACTTAGGTAACCAAAAACTAACACAATTATTTACAAGTGAGAATACGAAAACAGATATAATTTTCTACCTTGGACAAAGATAAATATATATATATATATATATATTTACTTGTGAAAAAGATCTGATATCATTATCTTTTAAAAAAAGGTAATGATAACACATCATTATCTAATTATGAAAAATATCTAGAATTGTTAAAATCTACATGTTACTAAGATACCCATGAAAGAGAAGGATTGATCAAAAGGGATAGGGAATAGGGTGGGAAATGCTTCAATAATGTATGTTTACAATCTTCATTCTATATGGTATGCCTTCCTTCTCTCTGGTATTTTATATAAGCTACCTGCAAAAGAGAATGAACAAAGTGACATAAGAAACCTACACAAGAGAACAACACCTACTTGAGAGAGGGAAACATTTGTATGAAAGAGAAGGGAGAATGTGATAGCAAAGCTTTGTGAAACCCAAAACAGAAATCACCCTAAACAACGTTTTCTTTTTCTTTCTTTCCAATCACCATAAATAAGATTAAATAATAGCAAAAATTAAGTAGTGGAAAATACTAACAACAAGGGTAAAATGGGGATTATAAATTATTTTAATAACGATAGATGACTCATCAACCGTATAAAGAAAGTTTGATGAAGTGGACCAATGGTGATGAAGTATGCTTCTCTCTCCTTTTTTTTTTCCTTCCTCTTCCCTCTCCCTCCTATTTGAACGGTCACGATTAAACCACGTCAAAATCTTATATTAATTTTTTATATGTAAAAGGAAGACCAAATAGATAATGTGAGGTGAGATGATGAAAATAGGAATGGAGATAATCCTAGTCCATAATGAACAAGACTCCTGATAACTACTAGTGATATAAACCATTCCTTGGATCGATCAGTTGGACAATGAGAACAATGTCATGGAGAGCTCCTTCCTCCGACCACATCCTCCTACGAGCTGCCTCCTCGATCAGAAGTTAACAAATATTTCCTTCTCTTAACGGATGGATTTATGTTTTTTCTTTTTTGGGCAACAAAAATCAAAACCAAAACTGTTTGTGATCATGACTATAGAAAGATCTTTCTCTTTCTCTTTTGTAAATGCAATGCCATCAATCACTAGTAGTATTATGTGGTAGTAGTCTAATATATATACACTGTAGCTCATTCCAAGTGACGTTAGTTTTACTTTTACTTGCTTACTTTGCTACTATATATAATCGTTGTGTTAAAAAATATATCTATATCAAAGAACGGAAAAAGAAATTGAGCAAACACATTACAAACTTGTATTCATATTTTATTGATTAAAATAAATAAGAATATAACAAATTGTCAAGACGACTATATAACCAAATGATCAGATCTTGCTATACTTAGTAATTAGAAAGTTACAATTAAAAGGTGTTTATAAAGACCTAATTATGAAACAAATAAGAAAGCAATCTTAAACCCTAATATAAACTACAAATGAAACCATAGTTCTTAATTATTTTCCTACGAGAAAACCATAAACATAACTGGACGTCTCATCTCTCATGCATATATGCATTTTCTATCTCTGTGTCCCACATGATCAACATTCTTGTGTTCTTCATCGGTCATTGGCTATCTTCAACATTCCTCCTTAGCCTCACCTCTTGGCAATCAGGCAATCAGCACTGGACATGATGTCTAGCTGGCTGCAATATTTTGGACGGCATGAAGCCTGCCAGTGTCAGTACTGCCTATCAGTGCCTAATTTGGAAAAAGGAGTCGAAGAGTAGTGATTAATTGAAATTGCATATATAAGAGAACTTAGAGGAGAGAAATATAGGGGTTTAATTGAATTTGTCGGGACATGGCGGAGTGTTTTTGGTACGTAGTGAGTGACTAGGGTGCTATCAGTTTCAACGCAGAATATTCATATGTATATAAAATAAAGTAATATATTGAAAGAAAGAAAAAGAAAAGAAGAAAAACGATTGTTGGAAAAGCAGAACCTGCAGGCTACCACGGTGGGTGGGTGGGTGGGTACGTAGGGTGGTGGCTAGTGCATGGCTGTGGGTGTTCCCTGGGGTCAGACAGGAGGAGACCTCCAATGGCCCCCAACCCCATATGGAAGGGAGGGTCCATTTCTGCTTATCAGCCTGGTTAACTTATGCGGCCTTGGCACTTTCATCACATGCATCCTCCTCCTAAACAGTGCCACTTTGGCACTTCCTTAATTTGTAATTAAAATGATGATGAGCACGTAGCAAGCTTCTAGCTACCAGGATCTAATTGATACATCTAATTAATTATCCATGGTAATTAAGTTAATATTTAAGTTGATACTCAAGAAGAAATTACAAACTTTCATATACATGATGATCAAGAGCCTAGAATGTTAGAGGTCAAGTAAATAGAATAGGGGAGCTGGTTAATATTTGTTTGAGAAATAGAGGAGGAAATTTAGGAATGGAGAACAGCTGCTAATTAGCCCAATTTCCACCCACCAACCAACCCCTCCAAAAACAACAAACATAAAAGTATATACAGCTTCCATTCCATTTCATGATGACATTCTTTTTGGCCTAAGGAACAGAGCTGGAGGGAAATGAGGGATTTTTGTTCGAGAAAAATTGCAGTGTGCTGTGAACACGACTTGAAATACCAAATATAATAACATAATTGGTTGAAATATATATGTATATTTTTTTTTTCCAATCAATTATATTATTATACTTGGTATGTCAGCCAGTGTTTCCGGAACACTAAAAAATTTGTCCTTTTGTTGGGCTGAGTTTACTTCCTAAATTGGTTAACTTATTTATGGTTTGTGCATAAATTGTTCTTTACAAAATTCGAGAGCATGCTTCAAATAGTAGAGAAAGGAACACACACAAATAAGCAAGCAATCAAAGCTAATAAAATGCGAAACTATGAGTGTGGGTTAGAACTTACTACGTAGGGCTGAAAATTCCATGTAAAGTTTGACAAAATAAATTATAATATAAAAGAAGGTTCCATTCCTAATTTCAGTAAGGCCTTTTAGGATGAAATCAAACTCATGCTGAGCTAGTAGGTGATGAAGTTGAAGAATAATATCAGAGTTAAATCATTGACACGTCTTACTAAAATTTAACACTTAATAGTAATAATTAACTGTGCGATAATTAGTTGGGCAAGCACTCACAATAAATTCCATTTAGGAGTAGGACTGAGCGGTGGATGAAAGCAAAGAGGCACGGTACTGGATCTAATGGAGATTAGATTTTGGTTAATTAATTCAAAACTTTGGTCTAACTTGTGACATCAACTAATTTTCTTATCGGCTGTTGCTGGTGCTGGGCCATATATGACTATAATAATAATAAAGGAAATAATTTCTATTAATTAATAAAATCTTATTTGTGATGAAAAGATAAATTAGTCTTCAATCATAAAAAAAAAAAAAAAAAAGATTGGTAATAATGTAATTTCACATGTCTAAATTTTACATTTTTTTTTATTGAAATCTCACCTGCAGTTGATGTGAAAATACCTCTAATATTAAAAAAAAAAAACCGAAAAAAAATACCTCCCACTCCCCCATGTTCTCTCTCCCTCTCTCTCTCCCTCTCTCCTTCTTATTTTCTGAAAAAAATGTGTTCGTGTTCATATACAAAAAGTGTGTAAGCAAATGCTAGTCTTTAATTATAAAAAGAATAACGTGGCAAACGTCGAACAGTTTGGGAGAGGATACGAAAATTGGAGGGTAGAGATTTGATCAAGGAAGGAATAGTTGAGAGGAGTTTAAGCGCCTCCCACAAGCACAGAGGGCCTTCCCCTCGGCTTTTGTGCATTTAAGCCCTCCCTCCCTGTCCCTGGCTCTTGACCCTCCTTGTCCTTGCTCAACTTCTTTAAATTAATTCGTTGTTTTTCTTTCGTTGTTGCTCTCTAAATAAAAAGCCCATTCACTGCATCGCCATTGAAGTCGAAGAGATGCAAAATCCGTCTGCAATTGCGAATGCAAACTGCATCCGTTCTCTGCTTTACTTTCTGTCCATTCTTCTTAGCTCTATATGAATGAATTAGTCCGACTCCATCAGTCCACCTTCATTCCCTCTTCATTTTCTTCTCCTTAATTTCTCTTCTTCTTTCCTTGTGTGTGTGTGCGTGTGTGTGTATAATATGATATGGGAGTGATCCAATATTTTCATGCGATCCTATCCTAGCTAGGCTATAAGGCTGCTCATATACATATTTTCATCAAGTGCCACGCACCAGACTTGTTCTTCTTGTCTCCAGCCTTAAGGTAGAAATTTATTCCAGCAATTTTTTACGCTGTTTTAAGGAACCCTGTCATCTCTCTCTCTCTCTCTCTCTCTGTTCCTTAGTCTCCGTGTCTAGCCTAAGTAGTCTCCAATATCCCAAGTCTCTACTGTTTCGAAAATGGCCGTTTTATATGCTATTTTGGGTCTCCTTTTGTTGAGCAGAGGCAGAGCGTGTGGTTTTTGACACATTCTTTGCTTCTTTCTTCTTACTTTGAATTTGAATTTCTCAAACTTATCCTTCTTCCAGTTAGGAATTATTATAATTAGGATGCAAATTAAGATGATGGATCATATGTTTAGAAGAGGAAGACTGGAAACGGCAATCTGGGCGGCAAAGGTTTTGCTGCTTTGTGTAGGGACAGTGTCGACAGCGGTTTTCTTCAAAGCAGCAATCATTCCTTACCTGCTCAACCTCTGTCTTTCCCTCGTCCCCCACATCTGGACCTCCTTCAAAAGCTGCTGCTCCTTATCCCCTCTTTACATCTACATCATCCTCAACCTTGTCATCCTCACCATCGCCGCCTCCTCCGCTTTCCAACGCAGAAACCACAAAAACAATGCCAAGGCCACCGACAGCATTGACCCCTCTCACGATTTTATTTACAGTCCAGACAACAGCCCCGACAAGAAGCACAACAGCAGCCAATCCCAGATGTTGTCCGCCCAGCCGCAGCAGCAGCAGCAGGACACATTAATCCAAAGTCATCCGGAAGATGATGCAACTTCTCTATTTTCTTCATCATCTCTGGACAAGAATCTGTACTCATCGAATAATGAGATGATGAGTTGGCTTGACATTCACACAGTACAAGAAGGTGTCATGCCAAGTACTAGTCTGAGTACTAGCACTACTACCTTTGATTACGATGATCATCAGCGATCTGGGACGTCACTGGAAAAGTGCTGCGCTGACTCGATGCCAACAGAGGAGGAGGTGGAGGCGGATGATGACACCAAGACATTGGACACGACATGGAAGGCCATCATGGAGGGGCAAGGCAAGCCAAGTGGTAAGCACCTCAAAAAGAGTGACACTTGGGACACGCCTCCTCGCCTAACCGGCCGGCAATTGGCCATCACAAGTACCAAATTCAAAGTTCCACAACGTCAACTAAATCAATGTAACTTTGATGATGGTCACGATGACGAGGACGATGCAGTGACATGGGCTCGCCGGGAGCTTAAGAAGTCGGACACATTTAGCGACAGAGGGTCGTTGAGAAGGGAAAAGTCGATGACTCAGGAAGAGTTGAACCAGCGAGCAGAGGCCTTCATCAAGAAGTTCAACAACGACATCAGGCTTCAGAGGTTAGAATCTGATCAACGTCGTTTCAGGGAGATTGCTAGCACCGGAATTTAGCTTCTCTCACTATTATCATAGACCTTTTTCTTTCTTTTTGGTGTGTATTTAATTACCTTATTTTTGTTCCATTTACTTTTAAATGCACAAGGAATACGAGAGGTTCTCTTGTCTGTACCTTAAGCTTGTTTATCTCTTATATATGTATTGTTAATTAGTTATCAGTTGGCAGAAGCTCATCAACTACTAAACCAAACCACTCATTAGCTACCTTAGTTTTATATCTATTGTCATTACCTTGTTGATTAATAAACTTTGTTTTAATTAGTACTGCAAAGTATTGCTGTTCTATTAGAATTTTGTGGGAGTACAGCTCACAGCTCTCAGCTGAGAAATTCCTTTTTGCCTTTTGGCTTATACATTAGTAAATCTACATACGTTGTGGAATCTTTTTAGATAAACTTCTGTTTTCTTTAGGATTATAATCTAAAAAATTAAATACGCACTTTTTTTTAGTCTCTCACACATCCATGTTTAATTTTTATCTGTTAATTCAATTTAATTTATTCCACCCAATGATAAAAAAATATAGATCTTGCAACTCCCTATATTTATGTGTTAATTAGACAATGATCCTTCAACTCCTTGTTTACAGTACTGTTCAATTACTTCCATGACTATCCACTCCACCTTGTATGTTTGATATTTGATTATATGGAGGCATCTAATTGGTTAATGTAGTTATCAACCAAAAGTAGCAGTATGTAAAGGTTAGGCAGGTTTCCGTAGGTAATTAGGAGTGAGAACAGCATTCATCCAATTTAGAATTTACAACATGAACGGTTTCTCAGCAGCACGAATTTGAGATTAAGCCAAATTTTGAAAACAAAGTAGCGTATGCTCAAATATATCAAAATCGGAGGCCATTGTCTTACCTCCCATATTGTACAGTGTGCACGTCTCTACCACATGGGGAAAATGTCTTTGCTTTCTGAACTTGTGGAGACTACAATTAATGGGATAGTATCAGTAGCTGTTTGCAATTGCATTGCCAAAGTAGAGAGTGAGTAAAATACAAGTGAATTGAGGTCTAGGATATAATCCTTTTTTTTTCTTTTTCTTTTTTTTATTATTTTTTTTTTTATTAGTAGTTATGTGAAATTTGTGCGGATTTAAGATTAAGAGGGCTGGCTAATAAGACCTTTTTCATTTCCTTCTTTTCTAATCATTGGATTCAACAAAATCGAAAGGCTATCAAGAGACATAATTAACAAGAGTATACATACAAAGAAAAATGACGGTGAACACAAATCGCAAGATAGAGAAATGGACCCAAAACCTTGGGCTACAAGTCTCAACAAAAGTAAACCCATTGAACCATTTGATAGGGCAGGCCCAAGAGTGGAAATTTAGGACACCAATTACGTGAAGAAAGTAGAAGAAGAAGAATGGTTAGAGCATTAGAGTATCACAAAGCTCTCCCTCTCAGTAACAATAATATTTGACTAACTCCAAAATATCTATATCCTTCAAGTTGTAGAGCTATACCTATATCAGCCTAGGCTTTCATATTATATCCATCCATAATATTCTATGTATGTAGAGCTATTTGCTAGCTAGCAAATCAGACCAAGGCGAATTACTTAAGACCCGAACAATCTCAAAGCAGTGAAGAGAAGAGACGCAGCAGCAGTGGCGGCGACAATGGTTCTAACCACGACAAGAAACGCAGCACCAGGAACAGTGCTTCTAATGAAGAAGATGCGCAACAATGGTTCCAATGATGAAAAGAAATACGACAGCATGAATGATGACAAGTAACTCAGCAGCAACAACAGTGACGAGAAGAAACAGGGCAGCACGAGTGAAGAGAACACACACAGCTATGGAGGTGGCACTCCACCAAGGAATCTAAGAAGAGGTAAACATGAGCTGCATGATCACGAGTGCTGCAACAACTGTAACCAATGGCTGGATCCAGGTGCTGCCCCAAGTTAAGTGCCCATCAGATGTAGTACTATTGCCTGTAGCATGATCAGGAGGTGAACCATCTGTAGAATTAATCGAGTAATTGGAAGTAGATGGCGGCGGAGAAGGCAGCACATGATCATTTCCCACTGCTTGACCATCTGGACCATGTCTGCTGCTGCTGTTGGAAATTGAATTAGCAGTATTTGATGGAGGACTAGTGATCAAGGGGCTGCTGGGTGAGGTTGCATTAACATTGGGACTCATCTGCAGAGCAGGCAGGACAAGAACATGGAGCTTGAGGCCTATGGCACAGTGGTCCAGCCTCCCACATATGAAGTACCTGTCTCCGGTTTGCCTCAATGGAATAACTGTCTCCCCATCATTGTGCGTCTCCATTGGGTCTATTGTGTGGCACAAATCGTAGTCCATTTTCATCACTTCCAGCACATCATGCACCGGCGTGTACCTGAAAACTGCCTCACACCACCACCACCATATGATCAAATGTTAACTTCAGATTCAAATATATCATCTCTATCCATAATCAATCATTAATCAACCTCTAATTACACCAAACCACACCCCCCCCCTCCCTCCTATAAGCAATGTGCCCTGTTTGATTCCGTTATTCACCATCTTAACTGATAGGGTCAGGCTTAAAACAGAGCCTCAAATTAAACGGCAGTTTTGCCTACATATCAAAATTCAACCTGTTTCGTTATCAAGAAGGTTAAAGAAAAGAAAATTAAAAAAAAAAAACTGATTGTTCATCTTCAGTGAATTTAGTAATATGCTATGTCATACTTAAGCCCTGCAGCCTTATTCAAGGATTCAAACCAAACGGCTACCAAATAAGTAAGACAAGATTGAAGTAATCAAATCAATTAAAAAGGACAAAGAGATAACCAATGAACTAAATGTAGCTAATCAAATAGATAGGATAATCAGATTACACACCAAGAGAGTCGCCCACACGGAAAGTGGCGCGAGCAGCCCATGCTTGGAGGTTGGAGGAGAGATCCCAACCGGAAGCTCCACCAACAGAGTGGTTGGTGTTGGTTGCAGCAGCTGCAGGGCCAGCAGAGACGCAGCGGAAGAACATAGATGTGAATATCACGACAAGGATCGCCTTCACTGCCCATCCTGGTCTTAAATCCTTCATTTTTGCAGACTGAAAAATCAGCACGCATACATTTTCTAATTAGTAACTACAGTAATCGATAATTTGATACAGCGTAATATCCAAATTCAAGAAATGATGGTGAGAAAATTTCTGCCATTTCTCAGGAAAAAGCCCAAACACTTGGGTAAACAGGCACACGATCATGAAAGAAAGAAACAAGAATTAGAATGTAAATTAATGATGTAATGGATCGGCGGAGCTCAAGAACGCACACACTCAACGCACTAGTGGATATATTCAAGAAAATCAAACAGAAGAAATAAGCAAGAACAAACTGAAATCGAACGTCAATCAAGTTAAATCGCACAGTACGTAGCAGCAGGGTCACTTTCAACAAAAATTGGCAAGAAAAAACTGAACTTGAACGTCAATGCAAGTCAAAATGCAGCACGTAGAAAGTTTCTCAGGAGATTATACCATTTTCTCTGGAAAATGTGCAGAGAAAATTCATGCCACTTCCTTGGAAAATGCGCAAACACTTGGTAAACACATGACATGATCGTGAAAAGAAAGAAACAATAAATAAGCAAAAACAAACTGAAATCGAACGCCAATGCAAGTCAAAACGCAGTACGTAGCAGAGTAAATCTCAACCAAAAGTCTCAGGTGACTCACTGATTCAGTACGTACTTGCAGTTCTTGATTTCTTGCGTTGGTAAAAGAAAATCGAGACGACGACGGTCGATTGAGCAAAAGAAATTCTTGAATAATGGAGAAAGCGAAAGGAATTAGCGACGGAGTGGTGGAATGGATTGAAGAGCTTAGCTAAGCGCAGTGCGAGTGTATATATACTCTGCTCTCACGCAGCTGTTGAATCGCCATGCGACCTTTTAGTTTTTAGAGAGAAGGTGATTGGAGAGAGAAGGAGAGGGATGGAGAGGTGGCACAGCGGGCAATGGGGGTGGTGGTTATTACACTAGCATTTCTCGTTAGAATTCTGTTATAGGAAAGGAAACTGCCCCGATGAGCACACTTGGCGCGTGTGCAACATGCCTAAATCATTTTCCAATCTTCAAACTCTACCTTTTAGCACTTCTAATTAGTATTTCTCAAAAATATTTTTGTACATAGTTTTAATAATTCGTTTTAAATTATACGTTGAAAAACTTCAATGTATAATAACTGCATTGTATACATATTTATCAAATCAGCGAGCTCCACCTCGATTATGTTTGAGGCTTAATGAAACTCTTGATAGAGTTAACGGGAATAATTTCCTTGAACCCTGCATCTCATTTTAGTAAATAGTTTCAATAACAAGTGAAGATAACAAATAATTTCCTTTCTGATTTCACCACCTTCTAACTCCTCAATTCAATTTCTTGATTACGAACTAATAAACGAGGCATAAGAGAGAAGTACCTTCAGCTAGTGAATTTGTAGCTTGTAAAAACAAAGTGGTACAACTTAAGTTATCTAAAAGAGTGATTGTGTGAAGGCTACAAGTGCAGCCATGGCGGAGGCTTTGGCTATTATGCATGGGTGTATGTTGGGAAAAAGTAGGGGTTGGAACCTGATTGTTGTTGAGTCCTACTCTTTGGAATCAATTTCTTGCCTTAGGGACATGGCAAAGAAAGGCAGTTGGGATGCCTTCCCTATTCCTGTGAAGTGTTGCAGATTGGGAAAGGATTTTCTTGATTGTCGCTGGTCTTGGGTTCCAAGACTGGCCAATTTGGCAGTGGGCCAGTTGGTGTCGCGACGTTGTAGGGAAGTATGTGATCATGTTTGGGTTGACATACCCCCATCTTCCCTTATTTATATTCTGCGTAATGATGACCTTCCATGCCCCCCCCTAAGTGCTTTTGGTAGTGTGAGGAGGGACGCTCTAGCATTGCACCATGGTTTAAATGTGACCTCCTCGCACTACTCTTTTCTAGTAGTTATTTCGGCTG
Organism: Pyrus communis; assembly: GCF_963583255.1. NCBI lineage: Eukaryota > Viridiplantae > Streptophyta > Magnoliopsida > Rosales > Rosaceae > Pyrus > Pyrus communis. The sequence continues at coordinate 26,091,031 of NC_084814.1, read as the reverse complement.
TTTGCCGTGGTGTAGGCTTTCTTGTATAACTTTGGCATCTTTGCCTGGATAATGCTATATCCTGACTTCCAAAAAGAGTGATTGTGATGTTGCTGGTGTTTATTAAATACTAGGCTTTGAGTTTGATGTGATATAATGTTTAGTGCTACGATTTGAGATCAATCGTATTCAATTTACAACGTTCATTGTTTTTTGTTTGAGTTGGGATTAATCTACTCTAATATTAATTTGGATTACTCGAATTTAACTAGAGCTTATTTAGAACTAAATTATTCACTAATTATATTTGTAGTTGTAGCCATCTAAAACTCCCGATTCCAGAATAACCAAGGCTTTTCGAACCATTTTTAAGTCAGCACAAATTACGGAAAAAATAATAAAATATTTCGTACACCTAAATGGTCGCCGGGCAAGGCGTCCAAATCCACTTGCCACTACCACTACCAGTACCACTACGAGTAGAGGCCGTATAGACACGGAGGCTCAAGCTACTGTTTTAACTCGCATCAGAGAAGAGAGAGAGGAGGCTGAGGTGGCGGTGTCGGCGGCGTCAAATTCGAAAGAGGAAGTGAAGATGAAGAAGAAAAAGGAAGGATTGGGATGGATAGAGTGGATGAGAGGGTGGTTGTATCTGGCGTACGAGATGCTGTTCCAGAGAATCACGGCCAGCCACTTGCAAAACCCCATGCCTTTGCCTCCCATCAACGATCTCACTTGCATTGTCACTGGATCCACCAGCGGCATCGGCCGCGAAATCGCCAGGTCTCCTCCTTCTCCTTCCTTCAAATCTCGAAACATTGACGATTTCAGTTTTCTTGTTGGCCTGTTTGTTTAGTATAAATGAATCAACTCAGTTAGCAAGATTGCATTGGGACTTAGGGGTCCCACCATTTGGTTACTGAGAATTTTGATAACCTGGTGCCCATTTCTCAGTTTCAATTCTGAATTTTGAATTAGTTTTGCTTAAACATGAAAACTGAACAGGCAGCTAGCGGAATCAGGCGCGCATGTTGTAATGGCGGTGAGGAATACGAAAGCAGCTAATGAGCTGATCCAGAAGTGGCAAAATGAATGGTCTGGAATGGGGCTTCCTCTCAATATTGAGGTAACTTATTAACAGGGCCAACGCTAATATCTACATTTCATTAATTGTATACAAACAATAATATTGTTTAACTTTAATAGGTTATGGAACTTGATCTGCTTTCTTTGGATTCTGTTGTGAGATTTGCCCAAGCATGGAATGCTCGTTTAGGACCTCTCCATGTTCTTATCAACAATGCTGGGATATTTTCAATTGGAGGTTGATCCTTTTGTAGACATTTTTACCTGATTTCAAATGTTCATCCCTTCAGAATCTGATCGGTCATTTGCTGGACTACTCTGTCTTTGGTGTGTTCAGAGCCACAAAAGTTTTCTAAAGATGGTTACGAAGAACACTTGCAAGTGAATCATCTGGCTCCAGCATTGCTATCCGTCTTGCTATTGCCTTCCCTCATTAGAGGATCTCCGAGTCGAATTGTTAATTTGAATTCCGTTGTAAGTTCCACGGTCATCGTGCATAAAATTTTACGCTCTTCTGCTTTTGCTTTTCTGGCTATATATGATATATATAACATTCGCACACCTACGTACACACACATGGAAAGAAAAACTAGATGGCATATATGCTAACTAGTTGTAGATACATCCTTAGGTTTTTATATTGGCACTATAAATGTATTTCACAGTTTGATTTTCTTGTTTTACTGTTATGTTAATCTGAGAATGCTCGTTCTTTCTTTATATAGATGCATTATGTTGGCTTTGTTGACACAGAAGACATGAACGTTGTTTCTGGGAAAAGAAAATATACAAGCTTAGTGGGTTACTCAAGCAGCAAGTTGGCACAGGTGTCTTGAAAGTCTTTATTGTTTGATGGTTTCCATATTTTAGCCGGAACAAGCTTGTAAGAGCTACAAGCTTTTTTTCCTATCCATATTTGTGGAAATGAATTCAGGTCCTCTTGATCTGTAAAGTTTAGCTACTTTGTGTGATATATATATTTGAAATACAGGTGCCTCTCTCTTTAATTAGATCTTTTTAGTTACTTGGACCTGTACATTGATCAAATGCTTGATGATTGGGTGCTATAATCTGCTTGTGTTCTTTGGCTTTCCTCCTTTTTTTTATTTTTTTTTATTTTTATTTTTTTTATTTTATAATTTTGTTTTAATTTTTTTAATTTTTATGGTTTCAACTTCTGCTTTGATCTCTCTTATCTATTAGTGTAAAAGCTGGTCATCTATTACCCAAGGCTGGACACATTTGCACATAATTAAATGTCAATTAACTGCGGTGGTATGTATATAATTTTCGAAACTAAAACAAGACTACTCTAACCTAGTTGTATATGGATTGCAGATTATGTTTAGTAGTGTCCTACATAAGCGGCTGCCTGCTGAATCTGGCATTAGTGTAGTGTGCGTTTCACCTGGAATTGTCCAGACTAATGTTGTAAGTATCTTGACGCGTTCCCCTCCATTCTTTGTTATCTTGAAGACGGATGTGCCTTCAAGGTTTCTATATGAAAGTTCTAATTGACAGTCTTGCATGTTATTGTTTTATGTACCTTGAAGATTTTACGTTCAAATATTATTTACATATACAGTATAGTATATTGAGTTTTATGTATCATTTTGGGTTTCAATTAATTACAGGCAAGGGATCTACCCAAGATTGTTCAGGCTGCGTATCATCTAGTACCTTATTTTATGTTTAGTGCTCAAGAAGGTGTGTCCCTCTTGCTATTACATTTCATTTACCATTTTATACCTTCTTACTTATAAGATACTGAAAGCACCTCAGAAGCAAGGTTTGTAACTTATCTTTGATGAGTAGTTAATATCATCTCGTATTTTACTGCATTTAGTAAAGTTAAGAGTGGGCCATAATTAAAGTCACCCGAGCCTGTGAGTTGGCCAGATAAAGATTAAAAAAGATAAGATGGAACGGAATAGAAAAGTCGGTTCTTCTCATCATCTTCTTGTCTTGGTCCTGTTCCTTTTTCACTTTGTTAAACCCAAAGAACTTGCTTAAACCCAACTGCGACTTTTTAAACGAAAGAACAACAATAATGCTAGAAGAGCTTTTGGCAAATAGGAATGTCTAAGAAACTGAAACACTTATATATGTGCTACAAAGACGTGGCTTGTGCTTATATGTGCTAGATGCGCATACGTACCTAAATTTGAAAACGTAAAATGTAAAGAAAATAAAACAAGGTATTATTCTGAGTACCCCTGGGATCATCCTAGACTTGTAAAGTGTAGATGAAAACCTCATCTTTATGATAGATAACTTCCTAATCACTTATTTATGAATTATTAAGCTATCAGGTACTGTTGACTCTTTGCTCCTAAGTGATCTACTTAACAGATCCTAATTTTACCGCCCAAGCAATCAATAAAGCTTTTGATGCTCATTTGAAGACAGAACCAAAAGAAGGGAGGGAGGGATTGTGAAAATCATATTGGACTGATTTATTGTATGCAGGTTCTAGGAGTGCTCTGTTTGCAGCCACTGATCCACAGATTCCGGAGTACTGTGAATTGTTGAAAACGGATGACTTTCCTGTTTGTGCCTTTATTTCTCAAGATTGCCATCCAACGAATCCTTCAGAAGAATCGCATAATGTTGACACTTCTCACGAAGTGTGGGAGAAGACATTTGAGATGATTGGCCTTCCGTCTGATGCAGTGGAGAGGCTTATAGAAGGGGAAGAAGTTGCATGCAGATACGGGGCTCATGGGGAGTAGCCTTATTGCATGATATGCTAAAAGTGCGTGTCAAATGTGCAGCCTAGATAACGTGTGGAAGGGTTGAATGCAGAAGAAAGACTGGAGTGGCACGATCATCTGGAAGAAATTTGAAGAGATGGTGTTGTGTTGTGTTGTACACCAATTTAGTTGTTTAGATTTGTTTTTAACTTGTGACGGGTGCGGGAACAGAAACGATTATGAAGGTCTGACGCTGGTTTTTAACTTGTGATGGTGTTTTCAACCCCGCTCTTCCCAGTTCCCACCGGTGGAATTGTTTTCTTGGTGTAAACTAATGTTTTCAATTACATAGACATTATATGTAGAGAATTATTTAGACACAATTTCAGTGTTAAAAAGATGAGTAATGACTTAAGAATGCAAGCAAACAATATCCACGAATTTAGATTTAAATGAGATGGGATGGAAGTTATAGGAGGCGGGACAATGCAAGCAAACAATACAACGCTACGTTTTAATGGGTACATGGGGGCCACTGCCAATGTAATGTTTTTAACCATTAATACAACGTTATGTGAAAAATATTATAAATGATTTTGTATTAGTGCTTTGGAACGCTATATCTCTCCAAAGACTTGGATTCTCACTCGGATGTGAAAATAAAAATTTGAAAAGATTTGGAAAGAGGCAGCATGTGAGAGTACACATGGTAATGGTATACATATATACACTCAACAGCGCCGACCCTCTTTCACTTCTCTCTCTCTCTCCGTCCTTAATCAAGAATGGTGGGAATGTAATAAGTATTATTAGGAGCTTTGCTTAGGCTCTTGCTTTGCCCTCACATACGTTACTCTTCTCCTTAATTTATATTATTTATTTTAGAGCAGGGATAATATATAATCGTGGTTTAATTACAGCTATACCCCTGGAACCAGCGCTAGCTATTTCATCTGCTCCCCCGTCGTCTTGAGTCTCTTGGGTATTCAGTATTCTCCTCTCTCTGGTCCTGCCTCTGCCTCTGCCTGCAGGTAACTCTCTCCTCTCTCTCTCTCTCTCTCTCTCTCTCTCTCTCTCTCTCTCTCTCTCATATCATTTGTTCATTACTTAGTATTGTTCAGTAATTCAAATACCGCACATAATGATATCTTTCAAGCACCGCACCCGCAAGTATGAATTATGAAAGCGGCGTTAATGATTTGAAATTTTGAATGCCATACACAGAGTCTGAGTCTCCATACTATAATCTCTCAACGGTTGTCTTTTATTAAAAATCAACTCATCATCTCCTTAATTAATTAATTAATTTATTTTCTTTTCTTTTCTTTGCATATGTAATTATATATTGTGATTTGTGGGCAGATGAGACAAACATTTGGAATTTGGAATGGAAAGGGAGATTGAGATTCAAACAGACAAACAAACAATGAAAAAACAATTATGCTTCTGTCTCTGATCATCATTTGTTTAGTAAATCCAGTTTTCATTCAGTTAATCCGTCTGTGTTTTTTAAGAAAGAATCAAAGGATAGAAATTAGGATGTCTTTCTCCTAAATAAAATCACACTGATTAATTTCCTCCCTGGAAATTATGCATGGGGAATTGAGTCATGATCAATGTTCCAAAGCTAAACCCACGTACATACATACATACATACATACGCACACATATGTGAAATGAACAGTGTTGATACTCGTTGTTTTATAAACCGAAAAGAAGAACATTATTATCTTTCGAATTCATTGCTCTTCCTCCTCCTCCTCGAGATCTGCGCTTTAATGTCTTGTACTGCAAGGGAAAGAAATAGGTTTGTGTGGTGCTGCTGCTTCTGCTATCATCTGCGCTTTCTTGTCTTGTACAACAAGGTGTACGTACGGTCTCCGTCTTAAATGCGTTTCAGAAACGAAACCCTACTCCTGCTCTTTCTGTTTCCACAAAGTTTATACTGTTCATGAACAGCAAACTAATGTTTTTATTTTGCTTTTCTTTTATTAATTTAATTTATTCACTTTTATGAAGCTGTTGACTGTTGTGGGAGGCTTGAGAGTCTCGAGACATGTCGATGGGACCGACAGCGGGGAAGAAGCAAATAACAATGTCATCAGCTTCATCAAATCCTCCTCCTCCTCCTCCTTCAGTTGAGTCGTCGGCTCCTCCAAGTCCAAGAAGCAGTTTAAGCAGCAGCAACAAGTCCACCATGAATCGGAAACCCCCATGGCTCTTGCCCGTCCTTGACGGTAGGAACATTTTCACCTGAATCATTTTTCTTCTCCCTTCAACTTTTACTCATGGACCCGGAGAACAACTTGCATAAAAAGACCATCATTTGGCGTTTAGTTGAATAATACAATGTTGCATTCAAGTCATTCTCTATAATTCTTTTTATCTTTGTTTTGGTGCATGCATGATTGAATTGAACAACGTACTTGTGATCTTGACCGATTACTTTAGTTTGATTATGGATGAAAAGTTGAATGGAAAAGCTTAGGAGGGTTTTCGTGCAAGCACATGTGATGATGGGATGTGACAACTGACTAGGTAAACGTACGTAGCCTGGAGTTTACCATCTTTGTCTCTTTGTCTGTCCATCCACCCTTCCTTTGTATTTGAATTTCAAAACTCCATCTGATGAGTGGTCACTAGTCTAGTCGGAAGATAACATGGCCATTGGCTTGTAGCGGTATATAATTGATTTTGTTTAATATTTTTATTCGAGGCAGGAAGTAAGGCACCGACCTCTCTCTTTCATCTTTCATTGCACATTACTCGATCCCCCCTTTCTTTTCTTTTTTTTTTCTTCTTCTTCTTTTTCATGTTCTATGCTACAAACTCATGGTGCTAGGATTAGGTGCAGGATTCAAGGAAAGAGAGATAACCTGCATGAATTGATGCAACATTTTTCAACATTCTTTCTTTTTTTTAAACAATAATTCTGCATGAAATGATGCATCATTTTATTTTATTTAAAGCTCATAGAGTGTGGAATTTAATTATAAATCCCCCATGGTAACTTTGTTTTTATGAAAAAGTGTAGTAGACAAAAAATCAGTGACTCAATTACGTTCGAGTATGAACTGGTGTATGCTATACACATCTACACATTCGAGTATGAACCATTGCTGATTCCGCTATAAGATTTAGTTTGTATCAAATTTGAAACCAATGGGGGAGGGTATTTATTTTTTATGTTTTGAACAAACTATAGTATATACATTAAGCGGATGAGGGAGTGATTAAGCTTTACAATAGGCTTGACATAATAATGTGGTTCAACTTCGTCTTTCACGAAAATTGAATTTAAGATTTTTCACTTACAGATGAGGAATATCATTAAACCGTAGTATTAAGTAGCTATAAAGGAGGGAATGTACGTATCTTGATGGATACGATGGTGAGTGACATATATGTCTCCATGGGGAAATGGGTCATTTCACAATTTGGTGGTCCTGCTCAATTCAAAATCTCTTTTCGAATTAGATGCTCTGCTCACTCTCTAGTCTCCATCATAATTTCCCAATTTAAACTCCAATTTGATTTTTTTAATTGCATGTTTAATTTGTTTGTTACTTTTGATCTCTGCACTCCACATTTAAGCTCAGCAGCCCGACCCAAAAAAGAAAAAGCCCAGCAGCATATAATGTGCATGTTATTGATGACAAATATGAGCGGAAGCGAATGCTGCATTCTAGTTCAAATAAGATTAACGGATGCCTCGGTTGTTATATATGTCAGATATGGAAGAGAGGATGAAGATGCTGGCATCTAACACAGCTCAACAAGACACTGGAGACACCTTCGCTGAACGAGCCGAGGCTTACTACAAACGACGCCCTCAGCTTCTCTCTCTACTTCAAGACTTGTACAATGCCTACCTCACTTTATCCGATCGTTACATTCAAACAATCGCCAAAACCAATCATCGACGCGGACACTCCTCCCAAACCTCAATCACTGATAATGACTACTATGACGACTATCATGACCAACAAGACCGAGATGGTGATACATTAAGCCAGATGGATTCGTACGTGGACAGTTCCCTCTCCTATCAGCAATTACCTCTGGCTGCTGCCGCTCAGGATGATGGCATGGTTTTGGATTTGGACGCGATTGTTACGGAGATTGTGATGAAGAATGTCGAATGCGATATCTTACTTGATGAGGCCAACACCACAGAGAGGCGATACAATGAGTCATCCAGGAAGATAGAGTTGCAGAAGAGCTTGCTTGAGGTGCTGGAGTCCGAAAGGCTCATACTACTGCATGAGAATGCCAAGTTGGGGTACAAAATGGGTGCACTGATGGAAGAGAACAAAGCCCTCGCATCCGAGTCCATGTTCATCAAGAGGAAAGCTGGAGAGCTGGCTAGATGTCTGCTCAAGGTGAGGGAGGATCAGAGGGTGTGCATGCTTAGCCGTAAAATCGAGGACCTGCAGGGCCAGATTTATGGGTTGGAGAGGAGGAACAAGGAGTACTATGAGCAACTCGTGAAGAGAGACCAATGGTCCTCCCAACTTGTACAAGAAGAGAGTAGGAGCATCAACAACAAGAGCAAGTTTAATGGGAATGAGGTGAACATGGAGGTTTGCTTCCAAATAGGGAAGATCAATCGGAGGCTGAAGAGCGGTCATAGCACAGTGAAGGATTTTGGCGCTGTGAGCGGGAAGAAGGGTTTGAGTTGGTGGGGAAAGGTCAAGAACATGGATTTGTTTCTGTGCGGAGGCTCTACTTAACCTTAATGGTATCTGTTTAGTAAACTTAAGTTAACGGTGGTCTGTTTATATTTCTTCTATTGTTCGGTTGACTCAACGCTGTAATGAACCTGATGACTCCATGGTGATCCTGCCTTATATTAGTTTCATGGTCAAGGAGAATTTGATGCTGAAACCAGGTAAGGTGTGCCACAAAAGTTGAAGTTGCCAACTTTTAATCTATGACTAAACTATTGAATGTTTCAAATGAATTTCCAGCGTTTAGGTCGTTATTTGGAAACTGTACAGTTCATTAAGCAAAACCGATTTCCTCACACAGATGAAAAAGGGACAGTTCTCAAACAGAATTCTGTCTCTAAATTTAGTCAAAATCTTGCCTAAACAATCGGATATGAGGAGACTAAAACGAGTAGATTGGAAGATTAGTAAAATGAACACTACACTCTGATCCTGATCCTTAGTATAACAAATGTCTTGTGTAGATTACGACTATTAAATAGGTGCATCAGAAAGTTGTGAGATCCCCACTCGTCCGAGGACATAGTGCTAGTTAGGCTCATGAAGAAAAAACTTGCAGATTTCACGAATTTGTATATATACAATGCCCTGAGGCTGTTGCAATTGATTTAAAGAGAAAAGTGCTGGTCCTATAACTTACCATTTTTCCAGTATACGTCATCATCTTCTTCTTCCTTTTTACCGCCATTCTTAATACATCAGGGTCAAAATTGGCTGGACTCTTGTCTTGAGTTGTAGAAACTGGGATTGGGGAAAAAGAAATCATGTTTGAGATGTTCTGCTAAGTATAGTACAGTCAAGTGAAATAATGTTCTGAAAACCATCTAAAGAGACCCACCTGGAAGCAAGCAGAACAAACATTATGACTTATCATCAAAGTTGAGTAATTGATCGATTTATACATGACTCCAGGAACATTGCAGCTCTTAAGGCAGATTTGCGGCAGTGAGTTTCTCTAGGTTTGCAATCCTAGCCTGCATCAGTGGCACAGGTGATGAGAAAAGTATGATATCAATAAATGGGAAAAGAATTCGACAACCACCATTTGTAAACAAAAATCCAATTGCATTAGCTCTGGATCAAGTTCAACTCCAGACTACAGAAAACAAACTCGAGGTTCAGATTGCACTGTTCAACCCAAAACCAAATTGTACGTTTAACCGACCTAGCAATGGAAGGCAGAAATCAAATCTAAGAGCAGTGAAATTTCACGTACATATATATGTTCCGTGCCATTTTCCAAGCCATCTTCAAGTTAAAGTTATAAATTTTTTGTGTATTTACATCTTGCATTACATTCAGGACAGGAGTAGACAAAGTCTCCAGAACGCATCAAATCTTGCACATTGAACGGATTACATGGATAATCATGTATAAGGATATAGTCACAAAGTCAGTGATAAAAATTGACTACCTTGAAAGATTTGGAACGTCGAAGAGAAGGATCCATCTGTAAAGCTGTCGAATATGATCTCTGCGCCGAGTCAAATTTGTTCATGACCAAGAATGCATCACCTTGGCAAATATAAGCCTGAACAAAGTACAAATTATGATCAACTTTATGAAATTAAAATGTATTGTGACCACTGCCTACTGCCTACCCAGAGAGGCAGAGGCAGCAGGGAGAAATGCTGGATGCTAATAACCATATATACATACACACGTGGTAATTAATTAAGCAATGGAATAATTTATTAGTTAACGAATCAAATAATGAGACCAAGCATGCACCTCAGGATAGAGAGGATGCAAAGCCAAAGCTTGAGCGGCATCTTCAAGAGCCCCGGAACAATTGCCGGATGCTAATCTTGCAAGGGACCTCTCCTTATACATAATATGAACACCCCCAATTGGTCCTAATTCTATAGCCTGCATGCAGTAATATGCTAATTGTGTTTAATTAAATTAAATCACTTGTTATATTTTCTTTTAAATATATAACTGAGAGTAGTGAGAGCTAGCTAGAGAGTACCTGTGAGAGGAGGAGCTCAGCCTGAGAGAAATTGTTCTTGTCAACTACTTCACTTCGCGCCTTGTTTCTCAACGCCAGCGCTTCCAAACTCTTGTTAACAATAGCGTTCCAATTCGAACCACCACCACCATCACCTCCTCTTCCCCCTGGCAGAACTAGTGCCACGAGGACCTCGGCCGCTCGAGCGGTGGTGCCGCAGTGAGCGACCAAAGTCGCGGCGGGAAGCGCCACGAGGTTGGGGCCTGCCCCACAGCGGCCCAAGCAGCCGGAGGATTTGACGGAGACGTTAGGAGGCGCGAGATCGGTGAGAGCCTCAACGATTTGCATCGAACCTTGTCTGCGGCAAGTGCGGTTGGTGCACACCCTAATTTCCTTGACGTCCTCTGCTGACTGACAATCTTTGACCACGATGCGGCGTCGCACACGCCTGGAATAAGATCTAGAGGCGGCGGAGGCAGTAGCTCCAGGTAGAGGCAGCACCACATCCATTTCTCTATGTGCAGAGATAGATGACAGTTAATTTCCTACTGTAATCCGCGTAACAAATGCTTCCGTTACTTGTGTTCCAACCGTTTCACTTACAAATTACGATATTTTTCTTTAATGCCCTTAAAATTGTATTTTTTCACAAATTATGAGCTACAAGTCGTAAATTTCTAATTTAAAGGACCAATCAGAAGCTTACTTTTGTATCATTTTCGTCGTGCGATAAGCATTTTAATAAATTGTGTTGGGCGATCAGTGATTTTCTAGAACTTGGATAACACTTTTGCTTATCGACAGTATTTAATTATTTTATTTTCGGTCCACTACACATTAAAAATCTATAAAAAAAATAAAAAAAACTTCTATATATTACTCAATAAATGCTCCAACACTTTGAAGTTTGAAATGGGCTTATAGCTTCTATAATATTTAAAATTTGTAATTCTTACGAAAATTATGAGCTGCAAGTCATTATTTCTTATTAATATTTTCTAATCCAAAAGAACAATTGTAAGGCTCTTAATAATTCATGTAGAGCATTTAGTGATTTTGTGGAACCCGCTAAACAATATGATGGATTTGTGACCTCATCATAAATGGAGATCAAATTGGCAAACAATTACAGTGACTGTATCCACACACATGAAAATAAAATTTGAGGGGTTCATTGTAATTAGGCTACCTCCATTTTGATCAAGTATTTGTATTTGTTGATACCTGACACTTTGTTCTCCATTTTATGGTGAAATCACGAAGACCACACAAATCCACCAATATTGCTTTGTCCTCTTTGTATGGTTGCACTGACCAACACAACACAACACACAAAACATTAAAACCCAGCTACATCTACATGACAAGTAATTGCTTTTTTCGATTGTTCAAACTAAAAGTAAGAGCTCGACCGAAATTTCGGGATAAGCAACATACATCACTGTTTTATTAATATTATACTGGTACATCATTACATAAGCAAAATCAAACCATGATCTTCTTATTTACTTAATTTTAGATTTCATATAATTTGTGTAGTTGTTTTAATATTAGATTTCATATAATTTGTGTAGTCGTTTTGATTAATGGTTGTTGTACCAAAACTGTTTCTGAAGATAATCAACCTCCTTCTCGTCCACCTGGAATGCCTTGGCCAAAACATCAGGGTTGATGTGAGGGTTGGATCCGAAGACTGCATTCGCAATGGTGATCACTCCCGGGTTCTGGCTGCTGAGACCCGCGATGGCCAAACCGTTGGTTTTTCCGACATTGAGTTGGAAGTGAATAAGACCGACTGGGAACACAAACACATCTCCCTTGTACAACACTTTGGTGAACAGCCGATTGCCGTCGGCATTGGATGTGACGAATCCGACGTAGAGTGAGCCTTCCAGGACTATGAGTATCTCCGTGGCACGAGGGTGAGTGTGAGGAGGATTGAGGCCATTTGGTGCAAAGTCTAAGCGAGCAAAGGATATGCCGAGAGTGTTGAGTCCGGGTATATCGTCTACGTTTGCTGCCGTAACAATTGAACCAATCGGATTCGATGTGTTTCCGGGGTTCCGAAGCTTGTCAGAGAAGAAATCGTTTGCTGACGCAAGTTTTGGGTTCTTGCAGAACTTCCCGTTCACAAACACTGTTCGAAATGAAACAGACAAACAAATTAATCTTTTTTTTTCTTTTTTTTTTTTTTTAAATTTTTTTTATGCACGTACGTGTTGTACATGCATGGATGATGATGAGCCATCAGCCATGTAACATCAGCCTTGCACAATCATATAAGGTTTAGGGCTGAGTAATACTATTCATATTATGTTTTTGTATCATATTTTCTTAATTATTAGTTTATTAAATAATAAATTAAATTTAAAAATCTGAGTAATTCAAATGATATGGTTGTTCACGTCAAATGCTACCTAAGGTGGTATAAAAATGTGATACAACCCAAGAGCACATTCTATTTGAGAATAGTTAATAAGACTAATATGGTATGAATAACATTACTCTTTAGGCCTTGTTATTTCCTACGTACTCTATATATTTACTAAAAGGAATTTTACTTGACAAAAAAATAAAACATAAATTAATTATACAACATAATAGTAATCTTAATTAATGATATTGTATTTATGTAATTAAAACATATAATTATACGTACCAGCAGGATCGGTGTTATTAATTGCTACGCAAAAATCCTGAAGAGGACTTGGATCAGAGGCAGAGGCAAGGAGGGTGGCGAATGCTAATAGGGCAATAGCAGTTACAGGGAAATGAACTCCTTTCATCGCTAGCTAAAGTTTATAGGAGATTATCCTATAGATTAGCAAGGACTTGGACCTTGTACTTTGATATATACCGTGTAACTAAAGTAGTATTAGATGATCAGTTGCTTTGAGATGGATGCAAATTATGTATGGGGACACTTCTGTATTTATAGATTAGCAAGAGACACTGATGATGAACTGGTCTTGGATTTTCCTTCTCGATAATCGAAGCAGGTAAAGACTTGGTTGTAATTACGAATTGATTGAACTGGTCTTGGATTATAATTTAATATTAACTGAACTGGTCTTGGATTAACATTTATTATTAATAAAATTTAGTAAAACTAAAATATGCGTGTATAGGTGTTTTCAGTAACTAATTAAATCGATCTCAATTAAGATAACCGAAATTAAAACTATAAATTATGAATAATTTGACACTTGAAATCAGAAGCTACTTATGTTTGAATTTTCCAGCACATAAATAATTTGACCGAGTCCCATTATTTGGTGTTTCAATATACAATATACAATTTTGCTTGAAAAAGAACCAAGTGAAGAATATCCTGTTAAAGATAACTTTAATCCCACAATTGTTGAGGGCAATTGACAAATGCAACAAAGAAAAACTACAATCTGAGATGAAAAACTAGAATTTTAAACTTTTGGATCATACGAGTATCCGATTCAATCGAGGATTTTTCTCTTCTTTTTTTTTCTTCGTTTTTTAAACTTTTGGATTTTTCTGTGCTTTTTCTGCTCAACGATGGTGTTGGCGTCGGCTTTTATGGAGATTCTAAGACGACCCACGATAGTTGAGGTGCTGGGGGAGTTGATGATGTTGATAACCCCAATGTCGATTGTTGTGATTGTTATTGGGGGTTTGGTTGGATGGGAGTGGAAGCCCAAATGGGCGAGCTTTGGTTGGCCGAGAGAACTTAAGAGATTTTTTGTTCCTGGTTTTTGGGAGAGAGCTGGAGAGATCGAGAGAGGTGTATCGGAAGCAGTAGAAGAGCTTCCCGCGATGACCAACACGTGGGTTTATCCTGTCGAGAAAGGAGAACAACAGCTGGAACTCAAGGACGCATTATACCCACATGCGTACCACATGGATAAAACTGTCATTTTACTATTAAGATTGAAAATAAAAGAGCAAAAGAACAGCAAAACAGGGGATAAAACGTGAAAACACCAAATGTTACTGTGTTCCATAATATGTAATTTCCGTTATTTTCTTCTCATTGTAGTAATCTTTTAGTCATGGTTAGTCATGTTTTCATAAATTGGGCAATGAACAAAGTTTGGTCCAAATCTAGGCCGAAAAGATGTCCAATGCGGACCTGATTTCTCATGTAAATCCAAATTGATCAAAAGTGAACAATTAACAAAAATATGTCTACGTTGGTGCACTTGAATTTCGAAGTGATCCAATATAGAATGAGTTTTACTATAAGGAATATATGGTCGCGGCTTATTCAACTTCAAATATGAAGTGTTTAGACCATCTCCATCTTTGGGTTAAAATCTAAATTTTTTAATCCAGAAAATTCCAGAAAATTTATGTCACATCCCGGCCCGAGCCTCCACCATATCCCGGGCTCAACTCTACCATACCACGATATTATCCGTTTTGGGCCCCGACCACGCCCTCTCGATTTTGTTTATGGGAATTCACACGAGAACTTCCCAGTGTGTCACCCATCTTGAGATTGCTCTCGCGCGAACTCGCTTAACTTCGGAGTTCCTACGGAACCCGAAGCCAGTGAGTTCCCAAAAGGCCTCGTGCTATTTGGAGGTGGGCAGGTACATATAAGGCTTACAGGATCCACTCTCCAGGGCGATGTGGGATGTTACAATTTAGATTTTAATCCAGAAACAGTTTTTCTCCTTCAACCCTTCTAGGTTAAATTTTTAGCCTTAGATTATTAAATAATGAATTTAGGATAATTTCTTTCTTAAAGTAACTTTTTAAAAAAAAATTTATGTAGACTATCATAATTTAATTTTATGAACATTTTAACCTAAAAATATTTAGATTCCAATATATATTGAAAAATCACTAAACCGACACCATGAAACTCGTGGAACACTACAAAAGAATATGAAACACAGAAAATAATTTTTTTTTAATTACTTTAGCAGTTGGATTTAAATTTGGACCGTTAGATATATTTTTTTACCGTTGGATTTGATCAAGTTAGATCTTAATCATTGAATTCAACGAATTTATAAATATAAAACTAAAAAAAAAATATACATATATGGTAGGTCAGCTCCACTAACGGAATCCTGGGTTAAGCCCTGATTTGGTACTGAGGTGATTTTAAAAAAAGTGGTAGTAGTAGCTGCTAGATGATCAGTTGCTTTGAGATGGATGAAAATTATGTATGGGGACACTTCTGTATTTATAGATTAGCAAGAGACACTGATGATGAACTGGTCTTGGATTTTCCCTCTCGATAATCGAAGCAGGTAAAAGACTTGGATTAATTTTTAGAAGCAGGTATAGACTTGGTTGTAACTACTAATTAATTGAACTGGTCTGGATTAAAATTCAATATTAATATGTACCAATTCTTTTGGCAATAAGCCACTAACCGTATTGCAGTTTGGTATGCGGTCGATTACCCTAATAGTTAGAGATACATTACACTTGGGTTCAAATCCTCATTTCTCTCAGTGTTGATTAATTTTATTAAAATTTTTTTTTTAAACTGAATTGCATTTTTTGTTCGTCGGGAATTTTATTGAAAATATTGTTCAAAATACATGCATAAATAGGTGTTAATTAAATCGATCTCAATTAAGATAGCCAGAAGTTAAAATTACAATATGAATAAAAAGGACGATCAACCATGCATTAAGATAGAATTTTCAAAAGCTTAATTTGACTGAGTCCCACTTTTTGTTGTTTCAATGAATAAATAAAATATATAATCTTGCTTGAAAAAAGAACAAGTGAAGAATATCAGGCTAAAGGTACCTTTAGTAAAGGTCTGTGAGGTATATACATATTTATACAATGAGGAAGATGGAGAGGAAATGAATTAATTAGCCGTTGCTATTATATTACAATCAATTGAAGTATTCCAAAGCGTAATGCTCTCTTAATGGATAACATATATGAATTGGCACTCGTTCTCCGACAGTAATTTTATTTTTATTTCTATTTTATATTAATTATATGGAGAAATTATTTCTAGGTCTTAATAAATGGCCCAACTGCTTCTATGGAGCTTATAAAACTTTCCTTAACGCATATATCAAAATATTTGGAAATTCAAAATTTTCATTTCACGAAAACTGTGAGCTTTTTACTAATTTCTAAAGTAGTGAATGTAAACCTATTTTTTTATCTTTTTGGTTGATCGATAAGCTTTTCAATAATTTGTGTAGGGCTTTTATTGATTTTTTTGAATCTCAAATATCACTTTAGCTCACCACCAGTATTTTATATTTTGTTAATTTCACCACTTTAAAAATCCGAAAATAATACTTATGGGTCTTATTAGTGGTACAACTACTTCCGAATACCTTATAAAACTTTCTTTAATGCATATACCAAAAAATTGGCAAATATTCAAAATTTACATTTTCACGAAAACTGTGAGTTATAAATTACATTTATGGATCAATTTTGCTAATTTCATAAGCAGTGATCGTAAACCTACTTATTTGTGTAATTTTGATCGATCAATAAACTTCTTAATAATCTATGTAGGGCCCGTAATGATTTTTCTAGATCTCATATAATACTTACACTCTACGCTAGTGTTTATTTATTTTTCTATTTCATCACATTAAAAATTTGCAAAATATACATACAGGTCTTAATAAATGGTCCAACTACTTCCGAAGAGCTTATAATACTTTGTTTAACGCAATGTTCTAAAAAAGGGCCTAGGCGGCCGCCTAGGCGCTGGGTGGTGGTGACCCGAGGCGTTTTCTCGCAAATCGGTTGGAAAAATCAGTTGGGCTCTAGACGGGCGAGGCAGCCCTAGGCGGCTCTAGGCGGGTTAGGCGGTGCTAGGCGGCTAGGAGGTTTTTTTTTTTTTTTTTTGAAATTAAAAAAAAATCCTATCTACATTACTATATTTCCTTATTTTCCTTCTATTTTGCATTTTATGTGGTTTTAAATTGTGAACTTATTGTACATGTGTCATCCTATAATACTCCTCACTATGGTTCTATGGCATATATGCTTAATGTGTCTTTAAATTTTGGACTTGTTGGATACTCTTTTTGCATTTTATTATTCTTTTATTATCTTATCCATGGATCTCATACAAGTTTAATTTTTTGTAAGTGTCAATATGCACTTATTTACCAGATATACAAGAAATTTACCTAAATCCGCCGAGCCGCCTAGACACTAAGCGCTAGCCCGCCGCCCGACTAGCGCCTAGCGTTTTTTAGAACCTTAACGCGTATACTGTAGTATCCCACATCGGCCACACGAGGGTCGAGTCCTGGCCTTATATATCCATTCACAACTCTTAAGTTTCAAGGAGGCCTTTTGTGGGCAGGCCCTTCGGGGTTGGCAGGCGCTGCCTACGGGCGAGTACCGGTCCATAGAAACAAAACCGCGAGGTAGCCCTGTCTTCGGGCAGGGAATGCAAGAGCGGACAATATCCTTAGAGGCTGGGAGTTGGGATGTGACAATTTGGTATCAGAGCCGGACTCGTGTTGGTTCGGTGTGCCGACGAGGACGTCGGGCTCCCTAAGGGGGGTGGATTGTAGTATCCCACATCGGCCACACGAGGGTCGAGTCCTGGCCTTATATATCCATTCACAACTCTTAAGTTTCAAGGAGGCCTTTTGTGGGCAGGCCCTTCGGGGTTGGCAGGCGCTGCCTACGGGCGAGTACCGGTCCACAGAAACAAAACCGCGAGGTAGCCCTGTCTTCGGGCAGGGAATGCAAGAGCGGACAATATCCTTGGAGGCTGGGAGTTGGGATGTGACATATACCATAAAAATTGCAATGGTTGAAAATTTGCATTTTTCACGAAAATTGTGTGTCACAATTTTGGATCAATTTTACAAATCTATAAACAAGTGATCTCAGCCTACTTTCAGGCCATTTTGGTCAATCTATAAGCTTCTCAATGATCTGTATAGGGCTCTTAATGATTTTTTCGGATCTCAGATATCATTTCCGCTCTCCGTTAGTGTTAATTTATTTTTCTATTTCACCACATTAATAATCCGTAAAAAACAACTTATAGGTCTTAAAAAATGGTCCAACTACCTCCAAAGAGCTTATAAAACTTTCTTGAATGTGTATACCAAAAAAATTGCAAATGTTCAAAATTGCATTTTTCATGAAAAACAGTGAGCTATATAAGTCACGATTACAGATCAATTTTGCTAATTTCTAAGGTAGTGATTGTAAGCCTACTTTCATATCATTTTGGTTGAGCAATAAGCTTCTCAATAATCTGTGTAGGGCTCTTAATGATTTTTCTAGATCTCGGATATCATTTTCGCCCAGTGCCAGTGTTTATTTATTTTTCTATTTCATCACATTTAAAAATCTGTAACTTATAATTCTGAGTCCTAAAGAACTGTCAAACCACTTCCGAAGAGCTTATAATACTTTCTTTGAAGTGTATACTACAAAAATTGCAAATGTTCAAAAGTTTCATTTTTCATTAAAACTTTGAGCTATAACTCACGATTTTGGATCAATTTTGCTAATCTTTAAACTAGTGATTATAAACCTACTTTCGTGTCATTTTGATTGATAAATAAGCTTCTCAATAATCTGTGTAGGCTCTTAATGATTTTTTCAAATCCCGGAAATCATTTGTGTTCGTTGTTAGTGTTTATTTATTTTTCTTTTCACCATAGTAATAATCCGTAAAAAAACTTATAGGTCTTAAAAAATGGTCCAACTACTTCTGAAGAGCTTATAAAACAGTCTTTAATGCGTATACCAAAAAAATTGCAAATGTTTAAAATTTTCATCTTTCACAAAAACTGTGAGCTATAAGTCACAATTACGGATCGTTTTTGCATATTTCTAAAGTACTGATCGTAAGTCTACTTTCATGTCAATTTGGTTGACCAATAAGCTTCTCAATAATCTGTGTAGGGCTCTTAATGATTTTCTTAGACATCGGATATCATTTTCGTTCAGTGCCATTGTTTATTTATTTTTCTGTTTCACCACATTAAATGTCTGTAATATATGATTACGAGTCCTAAAAAACGATTGAACCACTTTCGAAGAGCTTATAATACTTTCTATAAAGAGAATACCAAAAAAAATAAATTAAACATTCAAAAGTTTCATTTTTCATTAAAACTGTGAGCTATAAGTCACGATTTTGGATCAATTTTGCCAATCTTTAAACTAGTGATTGTAAGCCTACCTTCGTGTCATTTTGATTGATCAATAAGCTTCTCAATAATCTGTGGAGGGCACTTAATGATTTTTCGAGATCTTAGTTATCGTTTTCGCTGAGCGCCAATGTTTGTTTATTTTTCTATTTCACCAAAAAAAAAAATCTGTAAAATATACTTACGAGTCCTAAAAATTTGTCAAACCACTTTCGAAGAGCTTATAATACTTTCTTTAAAGCGTACATAAAAAAAATTACAAATTTTCAAAAGTTTCATTTTTCATTAAAACTGTGAGCTATAACTCACGATTTTGGATCAATTTTGCTAATATTTAAGCCATACGCAATTTTGTTAATATTTAAACTTAAGATTATTAGTCTTAAAAAATTGTCGAACCACTTCCGAAGAGCTTATAATACTTTCTATGAAGCATATACCAAAAAATTGCTATTTCACCACATTAATAACCCGTTAAAAAACCATGTGTTTATATATTTGCAATTATTCAAAATTTATATTTTTCACGAAAACTGCAAGCAATATGTCACGATTACGAATTGATTTTGTTAATTTCTAAAGTAGTTGTCGGAAGCCTACCTTCTTGCCATTTTATTTGATCAATAAGCTTCTCAATAATCTGTGTAGGGCTCTTAATGATTTTTAGATCTCGGATATCATTTTCGCCCAGCCAGTGTTTATTTATTTTTCTATTTCCCCATTTTAAAAAATCAGTAACATATAATTATGAGTCCTAAAAAAGTGTCGAACCACTTCCGAAGAGCTTAAGTTTCATTTTTCATTAAAACTGTAAGTTATAACTCATGATTTGGATCAATTTTGCTAATCTTTAAACTAGTGATCGTAAGCCTGCTTTCTTGTCATTTTGATCAATCAATAAGCTTCTCAATAATCTGTTTAGGGCTCTTAATGATTTCTTCGGATATCATTTCCGCTCTTCGCTAGTGTTTATTTATTTTTCTATTTCACCACATTAATAATCCGTAAAAAAAACTTATAGGTCTTAAAAAATGGGCCAACTACTTCCGAAGAGTTTATAAGACAGTCATGAATGCATATACCAAAAAATTTGCAAATGTTCAAGATTTGCATTTTGCACGACTACTGTAATCTATAAGTCACGATTACGGATCGATTTTGCTAATTTCTAAAGTAGTGATCGTAAGCCTACTTTCGTGTCATTTTGCTTGATCAATAAGCTTCTCAATAGTCTATGTAGGCCTCTTAATGATTTTACTAGATCTCGGATATCATTTTCGCTTAGGGCCAGTATTTTTATTTTTTTTTTCTATTTCACCACAAAAAAAAAATCCATAAAATATATCCTTGTGAGTCATAAAAACTTTCCAACCACTTCCGAAGAGCTTATAATACTTTCTTTAGAGCGTATACCAAAAAAGTTGTAAATGTTCAAAAGTTTCATTTTTCGTTAAAACTGTGAGCAATAAGTCACGATTTGGGATCAATTTGTGTAATCTTTAAACTAGTGATCGTAAGCCTACTTTCGTCTCATTTTGATCGATCAATAAGCTTCTCAATAATCTGTTTAAAGGGCTCTTAATGATTTTTTTTCGGATCTCAGATATCATTTCCCCTCCCTAGTAGCGTTTATTTATTATTCTATTTCACCACATTAATAATCCGTAAAAAAGAATTATAGGTCTTAAAAAATAGGCCAACTACTTCCGAGGAGCTTATAAGGCATTCTTGAATGCATATACCAAAAAATTTTCAAATTTTCAAAATTTGCATTTTTCATTAAAAGTGTGAGCAATAAGTCACAATTACGGATCGATTTTTCTAATTTCTAAAGTAGTGATCGTAAGCCTAATTTTGTGTCATTTGGAATGATCAATAGGCTTCTCAATAATCTATGTAGGGCTCTTAATGATTTTTCTATATCTCGGATATCATTTTCGCTCAGCGCCAGTGTTTGTTTATTTTTCTATTTCACCACAAAAAATAAAAAAAATAAAAAAAAGGGTAAAATATCCTTATGAGTCCTAAAAAACTGTCCAACCACTTTCGAAGAGCTGATAATACTTTCTTTAAAGTGTATACCAAAAAAATTGCAAATGTTCAAAAGTTTCATTTTTCATTAAAATTGTGAGAGTCACAATTTTGCTAATCTTTAAACTAGTGATCATAAGCCTACGTTCATGTCATTTTGATTGATAAATAAACTTCTCAATAATATGTTAGGCTCTTAATGATTTTTTCAAATCACGGATATCATTTGCGTTCGCCGCCAATGTTTATTTATTTTTCTTTTCACCACAGTAATAATCCGTAAAAAAAACTTATAAGTCTTAAAAAATGATCCAACTACTTCCGAAGATCTTATAAAACAATCTTTAATGCGTATACCAAAAAATTTGTAAATGTTGATAATTTTCATTTTTCGCGAAAAGTGTGAGCTATAAGTCACAATTACGGATCGGTTTTGCTTATTTATAAAGTAGTGATCGTAAGTCTACTTTCATGTCAGTTTGGTTGACCAATAAGCTTCTCAATAATGTTTTTAGACCTCGAATATCGTTTTTGTTTAGCACCATTGTTTATTTATTTTTCTGTTTCACCACATTAAATGTATGTAATATATGATTATGAGGCCTAAAAAACAGTCGAACCACTTTCGAAGAGCTTATAATACTTTCTATAAAGTGTATACCAAAAAAAATTTAAACGTTCAAAAGTTTCATTTTTCATTAAAACTGTGAGCTATAAGTCACGATTTTGGATCAATTTTGCCAATCTTTAAACTAGCGATCATAAGCCTACTTTCGTGTCATTTTGATTGATGAATAAGTTTCTCAATAATATGTGGAGGGCACTTATGATTTTTCTAGATCTCGGTTACCGTTTTCGTTGAGCGCCAATGTTTGTTTATTTTTCTATTTCACCAAAAAAAAAATGCATAAAATATACTTATGAGTCCAAAAAAACTGTCCAACCACTTTCGAAGAGCTTATAATACTTTCTTTAAAGCGTATATCAAAAAAGTTACAAAATTTCAAAAGTTTCATTTTTCATTAAAATTGTGAGCTATAAGTCACGATTTAGGATCAATTTTGTTAATATTTAAGCCATACACAATTTTGCTAATATTTAAACATAAGATTATCAGTCTTAAAAAACTGTCGAACCACTTCCGAAGAGCTTATAATACTTTCTATAAAGCATATACCAAAAAATTGCTATTTCACCACATTAATAACCTGTAAAAAAAAAAAAAAAAAAAAAACTTATGGGTCTTAAAAAATGGTCCAACCACTTCCTATGAGCTTATAAAACATTCTTGATTGCGTATACCAAAAAATTTCCAAATGTTCAAAACTTGCATTTTTTCACGAAAACTGTGAGCAATATGAGTCACAATTATGAATCGATTTTGCTAATTTCTAAAGTAGTGGTTGGAAGCCTGCCTTCTTGTCATTTTGTTTGATCAATAAGCTTCTTAATAATCTATGTAAGGCTCTTAATGATTTTTCCAGATCTTGGATATCATTTTCGCCCAACGCTAGTGTTTATTTATTTTTCTATTTCACCACATTTAAAAATCCGTAACATATAATTATGAGTCCAAAAAAACTGTAGAACCACTTCCGAAGAGCTTATAATACTTTCTTTGAAGTGTGTACCAAAAAAAGTGCAAATGTTCAAAAGTTTCATTTTTCATTAAAACTGTGAGCTATAACTCACGATTTGGATCAATTTTGCTAGTTTTTAAACTAGTGATCGTAAGCCCACTTTCATGCCATTTTGATCTATCAATAAGCTTCTCAATAATCTGTGTAGGGCTTTTAACGATTTTACTAGATCTCATATATCACTTTCGCTTAGCGCTAGTTTTTGTTTATTTTTCTA